>NW_006916554.1:1363-53177 GCF_000464535.1 Endocarpon pusillum Z07020
AATATATACTAAAAGATAAACATTTAATTAATATATTTATCTCTTTACTCTTTTAACTTTAACTTTATTAAATTCTTGTTTTCTTTATTAAAAGTATAGATAAAATAAAATAAAGAGCTTATAAAGTAGTTTTCTAATTAGTATAAAGGCTTTTTTTATCTTATTATATAATTTTATAACGTTAAAAAACATATAAAAAATTACTTTTACTATTTTTTTTTTTTTTTTCCTTTTTAACTTATTTCAGATTTACTATATAAATCTATATAGGCCTAACTATATAAAGGGCTATAAAGTAAATAATAATTAAGGAGACAATATATTCAAAGTAAGCTCTAAGCCAGAAATCAAGTCGACCATCTCATTTGGTTTCATCATGCCCATTTTCTCCAGTGCCTCTGCTCCCATGGAGCCGTACTTGGTGAGCATGTTATCAACAAATCGGTGCTGGTAGGGTTTGTTGTCCTTGTTGTGGTAGACAAGGAATCTCTTGTTCCCGGCCTTGTTGGGTTGACCATATTGGAATTTCTCGCTGACTGTGATCTGCCCATCCTTGACTACGCCCTTGAACTCTTCGACCTTGGATTTTTCGATGAAAAGCATGCCGACGTGCTCCTCTTCTGTTACTGTATGCAGAGTCAGATCGGGAGAGATTCCCGACATGCAAAGAATCACAAATACTTACCTTTAGACTTGTTTTCATAGTTTACCAGATAGTAGTCGCTGTTCCTGTCTTGGAAAATCTGCTGCCACTTGAGGGGTACAATGGCGTCATTCTTGAGCTTGTCCAATGGGACGGTAATGGAATCATTCTTTTCGACAGGCATGTTGCTCAGATACTAATGAGGACGACTTGTGAATTGGGAAGGAAAAGGGGCCGGTGGTTATTCAAGCCTTCTTTCTCAAATCAACGAAGGGTGACGGGAGTATACTTATAGCCTGAAAGAGCCCACATACAGAGAAACTGTCACACCGCTCGAATGGCAAACACGCCGTATCTGAGCAGTGAGTATGCTCATCGAACAGAAGTCCCATGCCCAAGTTGCCGAGACAGCGGTGTTGTCATGTCCGGAGCCGAGCTGATCTGTGGAATGCAATTTCTTTATTTTCAGCAGCGTCAGATTCCCAGCACTAGAGGCAAGCCCACAACTTGCCCCTACGGAGGCGGTGTGAACGAGAGTCCAGAGTTGAGCTATCCATTTTTTTCGTGGAAGTTTGCTTGTTCTCTGATTTCAGCGGAAGTGGTGACGCTCTCAGAACGAGCTGAGAAGCAATGTAGGCAATGCACCCCTAGATCATCTCCATCTTCACTGTGAAGATCACAAATAGAGTACTGGCTGTTATGGCTAAGATGGTGAGATAGCAAACTACATTTTTGTAGTAACAAACATACTTCTGAAAGGGGTTCCATACTACCCGTTGCAACGCCAAGGTATAATTATCTAAGCAGACAAATGTTATTCTTCCTTCATCACACTGTAAACCTCAGTTATTCTCATGTTATGACTATCCAACAATCGGGTAGATTTGATAATCAAATAATCCTCTGCGGGTTATGACCAGCTTTCTAGACAGTGGCATGTGCGGTACTGGCGATCTATACTGTGGACTGCATCGGCCTGCGATGGCCACGCGGAGGCCTCTACCTCTATGAAACATCACTGCATTCACCCTACGACCAACTGACCGATCACACCGTCTTTTTGGAAAGTGTGTCGCGCTGGATGTGAACAACCTAGCTTTCTACCTCAGCTCTCCACTTCATGTTCTTACCATCACGCCTAATATGTCACTGTTTGAGGACACGATCGTAGATGATCAGTGGAGGCGCTGGCCAGCTTGGGCTGACGAAAACCTGTTAGTAGCCTACGGCATTGAGCAGACTGAAGAATATATGGATCCATATTTAATAATGTCTGTGGGGCGGTGCCATCAGATCTCATTTTGTTCTCCACTACAGAAGGGCAAGTGATGACCTCACGTGTCTCATATTTTGATACCAAGGGAGGTATCGCAATCAGGTTGTAAAAGCGCTCGATGAGGTTTCTGTTGGCAGGAAAAGGTAGGCGCCCCAGCATCAGAGCGCAGATCAGTGGGTACATGCTTAATATCGACCAAGCAAACACGGCAGAAGTAACAAGACACAAACCTCCTTCAATTCATCCAATGGCCGAAGCTAGTCGGTGGTGACGCTTTTTGCTGCTTTGAAAGGTTGGTAATTTGACTCTAGACAATCAGGTATGGGACGTGAGTACGGTCACATTCAGTGGCAATCTCTAAGATCTGGATGTGGAGTTCTGGCTTGTTATTGCGCCGTTCACCATCTAGGCTGTTGGGTCAAAGTCACCGGTAGACAGCAAGCAAGTACTAAACCACTATTGGAGTGGGCGGTCATTGGTGCCGCCCGGCCTAGATGGCTGGTCGAAGCATACCCCTAATGCTAGACTTTGCTGCCATCTATACAGGGACGGCTCTTCGATTCCGCCCGACCATACAGCATCAAGAAGATTGGAAAGTTGCTTTGAGATTCTCTGGCATCGATCTCAAAAGGTCACTTTTGAGGTGTTGGCTCCGATAGGCATGCAAGCGAAGAACTTAGATGGGTAGCCCGTGGACGCGACAGATCATTTGAAGGCTCAGACGCAGAAGGAGCTCTGAGTCAAGCGGTCACTGCGTCTTGGGAAGGACCTGGCGCCAGAGCCATCAAAATCAATGGGCAGTTGTATAGAGGCGAAAACAAGGCAGAGTCGTTCGTCGAACCTTCAGCGGAGAACATCACCTGGAATGACGTGAATTCAATCTTCAATAGGATGTATGCAAAGACGCTTGACGAGACAAGATATGCCATCATTTGCGACAAATTGGCCCTCAGAGGCTACAGATTTATAATAGTCCGTCATAGATATGCTGCACGGCTGAGCCAGCCATACTCTCGCTGTCTTTGGCCACGAAACATCCACCTACTAGTAATGGGGATCCATTTGCTTAGAAGGAACTTTACCAACACCGACCAAGAACATCCGAGGCAAACCTCGGCATTCACCTACCTATAGTCGTATCTTAGAAGGATTTCACTAGTGCAAGTGAAAGTTATACCGCGTTTAGGAGACGTAGCTCGGACGGAGGGTATATTACATTGCATGCAGTGAGATCGACAATTGAGAGAGTGATTGGATGGCTATTGGCGATAGTTGATACTTAAGATTAACAAAAGGCCAACTTCGAAGTTTGCAAGAAGTTCCGAATCACCCATTGCGTGAAACGGGTGAGGCCTAACCATCCTCAACAAGTTTTAATCACGCAGCTGCAAATAGCAGGATCTGGATCAAAGCCTTGGGGTAGCAGGTAGGTTAGTAGGTTACCAATCGTTACGGATTATTTGTATTAAAAGCGACTTGATGCTTAGTCACGCAGAATCGGCATCAATCCTCCATTGCTGAAGCCAATTTATGTCATAGCTGAATTTCATCCCAGCAAACATCCATCTAAGACATCCAACCCATTCAGGAGGTAGATTGAGTATTTCTTGACCGTCTCTCCTTTTCGCCTCATGCTGTAAACAGTCATCCCCATGCATCCGAACCCATAACCAGACTCTACTACCGAACGCACCCCCATTGAACGGCCTTCACCCCACACACCACATCGAACCTACCCCCCAACATGGGCGGCGCGGGCCTCTTCTTCCTTCTCCTCTTCCTCCTCCTCATCTTCGGCGCGATCGGCTGGGTGATCTTCACGCAAATCCGCGCCCGACGTTCCGGCCTGCCCCCTCCCTCCTGGCGCTCTTACATTCCCTTCCTCAAATCCGACGGCAGCGGCGGGTTTGGCGCTCTTCCCACCCCTCGCTCCAGCAATCCCATCGAATGGATCAAAGACAAGCTCAGTACGCTGCGACAGGGGCGCAACAGAACAGCGCCAGGTCATTACGAGGAGGCCGGTGGGTATCCCATCGGCAGTACAGGACAGTCAGCGTATGCCGGCGGTAGACGGGCGAGGGGCATGGATCCAGACGAGGCGTGGGATACAAGGGTGGGTAATGAAGCGGATGCCTACGGTGCTGCTGGGCCCGGTGGGTATTACGAGGAGCAGGAGCTTGGTCTGGCGCCGACCCCTGGGCTGTACGAAAGTCATGCCGGAGCTGCTATGCCTGCTTACGGCGAGGGCGCAGACGTGAGAGGACGGACCCAGCATCGTGACCCTTCGGCTGTGGTGGGTGGTCAGCAGGGCTTGGATAGGAGGTATGATCAGGAGATGGGCGGAGCTGGGAGCCAGTTGCCAAGGGGAGTTGACAGCAATAACCCGTTCAGTGATACGAACGAAGTGCCGAGTCTGAGAGGAGTGTCTCCCAGACCGATGGTTGATGCGGATGTGGGTCAAAATGGGAAGGGGAAAGGTGGTGGTGGGAGTCAAGAGAATAGTCCGACAGAGAGGAGGAGCATGTTTAGGGAGGGTTTGTGAGGTGATGCTACTTCACTCACACTATCGTCAAACTGGCAGAGCTGTTTAGAGGGGCCAACAAAATGGCAAGTTAAGGAATGATGCTATGATCAGTATATCACAAAGCAAAGCACGGAACAGGGACGCGCGTTTTTGGCACGGGATTTGTGTGCATTAGCCTAGGCTGTTATATGGCATTGTACACATAAGAGAAGGCTTTCATCATTCTTATCATCCATCACCCAGCCCAGGCGTCATCGCGAACTACGCAGGAAATCTATGACACCCTTACAATACCCGATCAGCTGACCCAACCTCTCCTCCTCTGTCCTCATCGCCCGATCCCACCTTCTCATCGCGGCCTTCAGCTGCCCACCTTCAGCCTCCTCATCCTCCTCCTGTACTACATCTCCATGCATCCGCAAGAAGCACGCCATGAACGAGTTGATGAGCTCAAAATCCCGCTTCAGCTGCAGCCGAGCCGTCAAGGCATTTACAAATGGTACCATCTCTGAAACTGTCAGGGTTCGAATCTCAAGGTCCATCTGCGATGGTGAGAGCGAGGACAGGTGTGAGATGACGTCGGTTGCGTCGGGGTCGAGGCTCGTGCTGAATCTGGCCAGGAGATTCGAGAAGTCGCTTTCCCTCGTCTGTACTGAGTTTTGTAGTTTGGTGATACGGGAGCGTTCGGCGAGTGTGACGGCATTGTTTGTGTCGTCTTCTAGAGTCTTCCGCTGTGATGTTGTGGTTAAGGCGGATGAGAGGAAGAATGGCGCTTTTGAAGGTGCTTTCGGAGGCTCGATGGGCTTATTCCGTTCTCGAACGTCATCGAGGTGGAGCAGTGTCTGCCAGCGTGATTTCGGGACAAGTGATAGGGTGAGGAGGTCGTGGTTGAGCTGTTCAAGTTCGTTGGTGCTTTCGACTTCTAGGAGTTGATCATCTGCGATGCTATCCTCAATGGCTAACATGGGTTTACTATTAAAGATTGCGCTATCGGTGAGGTCAATGATTCCGGTCTGCTCATCAATTTGCCGAGAAGAAACATGGCGGAACAGCGTTATATTGTTCCAGATATTGATCCCGATAGAGTCGGCATGCGCAGTAGCAAGATACTCCCCCGTGCTGGAGAAGCTGAGGCTGGTGCATGCAGCAGTCTTAAATGCATCAATCAGATGTCCAGTCGCAAGGTCGAAAACACGGATCACCGAATCCTTAGCACAGGAGACAATCCATCTGCCGTCATGAGAGAAACAGTGATCGTCGATCTGTCCTCTGCAACCCCAGAACTCACGAACCTTTTTCTTAGTCTCGATATCCAGTACCCGTATGCACAGATCGTCACAGGCTAGGGATATGAGACCTGATGGTGCGTTGTATCTAAGAGCAGTAGGTGCATAGGAGGCGGCTATAAGCTGGTGAGTTTGCAGACCGGTGGCGAAATCCCAGAACCTGATCGATCCATCGAGACTGCAAGACACCATGGATTGGTTCAATGCATCGACTGTGATTCCACTTACACTGCCGTGATGTCCTCGATTGGCCATTTCTGTATCGCTTCGCAACTGGCGTAGCCGGACTTGTTTAACTTCGGCTGGAGTGAGTTTAGGTGGGAATTTTCGACGATGCATGCCTGACTGAAGATTGTACATGTCGATGCTGCCTCCACTCGATCCTACTATTGCAAACGTACCACAAGCGGTCATGGCTATACTCGAAACAGGCTTGCTGTCACCTGTTTTCAGCGTCCAACGGCCCGCACGTTTGCGTCCCCAAAACCAGGTTCGCGCAATATTATCGTTTTCGTGAGCTGTCACAACGCTCTCCCACCCTGTCATACTTGACTCTTCAGCGCTGGAGCGTTTTACATTCTGCCAAATCGGACCACTGCTGGCCCCCATGCCTCCGTCTCTATTCAGCGTGGATGCGATCATAGTGACTGGAGGGGCTTTGAGGTTCTCCAACGTGGATGATGTGTCATGCAAATGGCCTCTCTTTTTCGCTTTGTGCTTGACATTCCCTTGACTGAGTTCCGAGCTTTGCCCGTCACGGCGGAGACTAAAACCCCAGAGGTCCCTGGCTTGACTCGCTGAAAGGAGCCACTTGCTCGCAGCATCCGACCCATCGGAGGAAGTAGGTAGAAAATCTAGCGTAGTGACCGGGCCTCCATGGCCGCTACGTGCATGCAATATTCGAGGAACAGGAGAGAATGGAGTGTGGTCAAATATCCAACTGCGCAGAGCATTATCAAGCCCAGTTGAAACCAGGACTGCCTGGTTGGGGAGGAACTCGATTTTAGTAATTCCTGAGCCCCTGTTGCGTGTCGTCTCATGCGCTGCTCGAAGCTTTCCAGCAACACGACCGCCGCTATTCAGATCCCAGAAAGTAACATCTCCACTATTCACGCTCGCAGTGGCCATGACACCATCTTCACGGCCATCTTCACCAGCGCCGAGACAGTCCGTGCGAAAAGTGATTGATGTGATTGGGAAAGAAGATTGGTGAAAGGAAAGAATTGCTTCATCATGCTCGATATCATGGATAACCAGGGATCCGTCTGCATATGCAACAGCTACAACCGACAGAGCTGGAGTCGGTTGGAGTGCAGTGACGGCGCCTGAAGTCACTTTTGGAGGTGCTATCGCATACACGCATCTGCCGGTGCTTATGTTCCAGATCTCGGTCGTCCCATCCAGTCTAGCGACCAGTATCTTGTTCAGATATGTCGGCATGTTGCATATCAACCCAGACAAGATCTGATCACCCGGCTGCACTCCAGAACGAGAAGGTGCCAGTGTTGTGTAGTGCTCGTAGCAGCCATCCTCAGTCTTCCATACTTCTATCGTCTTAGTACCACAAGCAACAAGCCATGCTCCCATGACGAGTAGCTGCCTTATCTCCTGCGAGCCATCAGGTAGGTCTATCTGCTCTACAAGCCTCCCTCTCTTGAAAACCCAGATGCCCTGATCCTGTGCGCTCTGGCCTGTTCCCCAGGCAACCACCACTCGATCTCTATATGCGCATGTTGCAGTAATCGTTTGCGGAGTCTGTGGACTACTCAGAAAGACCAGATTCAGGCCTTTTCGTATGTCGTATGTCTGAAGCTGCCTTCCAACAGAGGTGGTGATCTGAAAGGTAGTCTTACCCAAAGGTACGGAGGTGAAGGGGACTGATGTTGGAGAAACGAGACCGATGGTCCGCGAACCATTAGCATGTACCTCAAAGAAACGGTAAATTCGCCTACTCTGTACGGAGCAAATAGACGTGAGCCTCGTTGAGGATTTCTCTCGCTCTCTATCCTCCCATTCTCACGTCTCTGCCGTTTTGCGACAGGAAGCGCAAATTCCATGGGCTGTGGCATTCGTGCAACCACTATTGCTGATTTCTCTCATAGAGTCGCAGCGGCAGCAGGCGATATCATTGGTGCGCTCCTACCCATTTTAATGGTTGAACAGTGGACAATTTCTGTACCGCAAGAAAAAGAGTTGCACTGATGGATCTCCAACTTTTTTCTGCCAAATATTTACACAATTGACCTCGGACCGAAGGACCGAAGGACCAACCCCACAGTCTGGCACCTGTTTCGGGCGGGCGATGTGGACGAGCACTCCTGTTCGTATTCCTGCCACCACAGCCCTTTGTCGGGTTACGTTCAGACTTAGATAGAAAGGCTCTGATAGATATTCACCACTTGTGCCCACTGGACGGGCTACAGGGGCCGCAATGAGCACAATTGGCCGCCAAGTGCCTCAGATCTTTCGACATCATAGTACATACGGTGTGCCAATGGAATGGCAGAAGCCTTGCAGGAAAAGACTGGGATTCAGCAAAACCCAGAGCTGATACCAGAGGAAGAGACACCAAGTCTGACAAGGGTCATACCTTCTAATCCTAGCTCTGATTCTACAAAGGCTGCCGTCCCATCACGAGCGCCTCATAGATCAAGCTCACACACGCTTTTGTCTGCAACTAATGCCTCATCAGTCCGCAGGAAAGGTCTGCAAGCTGGCACAGAGCATACGAAAACTACCATGGACCGACCAAGCATCAGCATGCCTCCACCCTCGTCCAAGCCGGCCAATGAGAGGCGGCTTTCCGCTTCCGTCAAGCCGTCAAGACGCTCGGAAGAGAACAATATATCTAGTGGTGAGCAAGAAGCCAGCACTCTCTTCCGGCTTGAAGCTGTGATTCAATCAGCAATGTGAATAAGCAAATTTTAAAGCTGCCTCCATATAAGGCCGAACCATCCTCGCCGAGTCCTCTGTATCTGTGCAAACGATCATGTCAGGGGCGAGTGCTGACGTACCTTTTATAGTGTCAAGCTCCAGCGAGTCTGAGAAAGGTGTTACAGCGGAGGAGCTTCAGAACCTACGGAAAGCGCCTGCTAGTCCCACATTTGGGCCTCCAACAACAGCGACAGACAAAACAGCCGTCACAACCTCGTCCGTACCCCAAACTGCCAGTGCAGCTTTGATATCTCCGCCAGCGCTCACTCCTAGTGAGCCTGCTCTCAGCACGAAACCTTCTCCAAACAATATAGGCAGCGCCAATAATTTGCCTACCAACAAAGATGGCGCTTTTCCACCTAGAGCTCCTCGCCCTACTCGATCGGTGTCTGCTACACGGCGACGTTTTAGCGGCTCAACCGCCACCAGCACCGCAGGCAGCGAGCCCGAGAGTACGTCGGTCCACATCAACCCAACCACACCTTCAGCTGATGCTGTTACAGCCAAAGTTCCCTTTATCGGCAAGATTGGGGTCTGCGCACTCGATGTAAAAGCTCGCAGTAGACCAAGCCGAAGCATTTTGACCCGCCTTCAGGGTCAAGGTGAATTTGAGGTTATTGTGTTTGGTGACAAGGTCATTTTAGATGAGGGTGAGCACAATCCTCTACCTTCACATATCTGAGCTAATGATGTCTGGAAAGACGTTGAGAATTGGCCAATCTGGTAGGAATCACCTTATGCTAACTTCAACCCCCGTTCATGGATACTGACGTTTCGGCCCTAGTGATTTTCTCATATCTTTCTTCTCGGATGGCTTTCCCTTGGAGAAGGCTATTCGATATGTTAAGTTGCGGAAGCCATTCGTCGTGAATGATTTGTCAATGCAGAAAGTGCTTTGGGATCGTCGATTATGCCTACGAATTCTAGACAAGATGGGTGTGCCAACTCCAAAAAGGCTTGAGGTCAATCGAGACGGAGGCCCAAGATTCGAATCAGCCGCGCTTGCTCAACACGTCAAGGAAATGGTGGGAGTCACACTTGAAGGCGCAGAAGACGGAACTGGTGGTGGCATGCCGCACACGAGAAAAATCGATTTGATAGACGACGGTGATACGATCCTCATTGATGGCAGATCTCTAAAGAAACCGTTTGTGGAAAAGCCTGTTAACGGAGAAGATCACAATGTCATGGTCTACTTTCCCCGATCCCAGAATGGAGGTGGCGGGCGCAGGCTCTTTCGCAAAATCGGCAATAAATCGTCCGAGTTTGATCCTAACTTGATTGTTCCAAGATGTATCACCGAGGAGAATTCTAGCTACATCTATGAACAATTCTTGCACGTGGAAAATGCCGAAGATGTTAAAGCATACACTGTCGGTCCTGATTACTGCCATGCCGAAACTCGAAAATCGCCTGTGGTTGATGGACTTGTTCGACGAAATTTGCACGGAAAGGAGCTGAGATACATAACTACTCTCAGTCCGGAAGAGGCTGCAATAGCTGCGAAAATTGCAAATGGTTTTGGTCAGCGTATCTGTGGATTCGATCTCCTACGAGCAAATGGCACAAGCTATGTCATTGATGTCAATGGATGGAGTTTTGTCAAAGACAACAACGATTACTACGACAGATCTGCGCAGATCTTGCGAGATATGTTCACCAAAGAAAAGATGAAGAATGAGAATACTGTAGACGACTCCAGTTCCGAGCCTCGGACAGAAAACAAGCCACGTCACGAAAGCGTCCCACCGGCAGCTCATAAGTCTGCATTAAAGGAGCTATTAAACTCACCCAGCATGAGTAAGCTCTCGCATCATCTTCATCGTCCTCACAGCAACAAGCATGCACAAGGGACAATATCACCTGATGTATCTGGGACGAATACTCCAATGTCTTCGCATCCAGATATCGAGCAGAGGCAAACAACGAAGTCTATGACGAAAACAGCAGACCAATTGGAGATGCTGCCACCACCAGTCGTGACAACCGCAGACGGCAATAGTGGTGCTAGATCTACCCCTGTCCAAGAAAACAGGGATGTCGCCGTTCCGCTTCCTAACTCCAAACATTCGTGGAAGTTAAAAGGTCTGGTGGCTGTTATCCGACATGCCGACAGGACCCCCAAGCAGAAATTCAAATTCACCTTCCACTCGCAGCCATTCGTCGATCTCTTAAAAGGTCATCAAGAAGAGGTCCTGTTGAAAGGTGAAGCGGCACTTGCTAGTGTGGAAGCTGCCGTCCGGCTAGCAATGTCACAAATGTTAGAAGATTACGACAAGCTGAGGCTATTGCGAAATGCATTGGCAAGGAAAGGCGGACAAGCTGGGACGAAAGTGCAGATCAAGCCGATGTTTCGAAAGAGGAAGTCAGAAGACTTCGTCCAGTCACCCAAACAGGCTACAACGCCGTCATTTCCGGCCCAGGCAGCGATCTCCGAGCCTGAGCGACTAAAAGTTGCAGATGCTACTCACGGCAACCAATCAGCCTCCTCTGAATTAGATCGTACTCCGACTCGAAGTAACTCCATCTCAAATGTCACTTTCTCGCGGTTCTCTGCGGCTGAGGAAGACCTTATTCTTGACAAATTGCAGCTTGTCATAAAATGGGGTGGTGAGCCAACACACTCGGCCAGGTATCAAGCTCAAGATCTCGGACAGAGTATGCGAGACGACCTCAAACTGATGAATAGAGAAACTCTCGACGATGTGAGAGTGTTCACGAGCTCCGAACGACGTGTCAGTACCAGTGCTGCGATTTGGGCAGCTTCTTTCCTTGAGCAGCAAAGTCTCCCTGACGGTTCCATCACTGTGAGAAAGGATCTGCTTGATGATTCCAATGCTGCAAAAGATGTCATGGATAAAGTCAAGAAGAAGCTCAAGTTGCTACTTCGAGAGGGTAACTCCGCCCCTGAGCAGTTCGCCTGGCCCAAGAATACACCAGAGCCATCGGTTGTGATGGGGAAGGTCGTGGAGCTTATGAAATTCCACCGTCGGGTGATGCGACATAACTTCAAACGACTTGACGGTAGTGCCGTTGCCTCTCTGGCAGCCATCAACGGGAATGGCGATGTCAAAGAGAGCAGGCCATCTACGAAAGTGATCAATGAAGCGCAGACCACTGCTTCTATTCAGTCTCGATGGTGTACTGGAGAGAATGCCGAGCTATTCAAGGAACGATGGGAGAAGTTGTTTGCTGAGTTCTGCGATTCCGAAAAAGCGGATCCGTCCAAAATCAGCGAGCTGTATGACACCTGCAAGTTTGACGCTCTTCACAACAAGAGTTTTTTAGAGTGGATCTTCATGCCTAGTCAGACTCTGCTCGACGAAATCGCGAAAGAAGAGCAAGAGGCTATTGAAGCGGAAAGGATATCACCTCTATCACGTCAAGAGAGCAGCACCACATTAGGCTCATCTCCCGACAGATCTCAGTCGCAAGGCTTTGCACACAGAATGGGCTTCCGGCGCAGGTCTATGCTTGGTGGACAGTCCACACCGCCAATTCCAACCATCGAAGATAAGTCGTATTTCAAACTCTACTCCGGCAGCGGAGACACTAAGCTCAAGGTCGACAAACGGCTGTTTCGTTTGCGAGAATTGTATCGGTACGCCAAGATCCTGTTTGACTATATCGGCCCGCAAGAATACGGCATCAGTGATAGCGAGAAGCTTGAAATCGGCCTCCTTACCTCGCTACCTCTTCTGAGAGAGATCGTTCAAGATCTGGAGGAGCTTCAAGCCTCTCCAGATGCAAAGTCGTTCATCTATTTCACCAAAGAATCCCACATTTACACTCTCCTCAATTGCATTTTGGAAGGTGGCATCGAGACCAAAATTCCACGAGCCACAATTCCCGAACTCGATTACCTGTCTCAGATTCGATTTGAATTGTACGAAGCCAAAGATAATGAGACGGCAGAGTTTGAGTATTCAATTCGAATCTCTATCAGTCCTGGCTGTCACACTTTCGATCCTCTGGATGTGTCTCTTGACTCTAGGCATGCCATTGGCACAGCTCCAGTAAGAAGCTTGACAGCTCATCAGAACTGGAAGACTGTGATCGAGACGCTAAAGGCAAAATTCGATCAGGTGAAACTGCCACAGTCATTCTTGGCATTGAACATCTCGGAAAGTCATGCGAAGGAGATGGAGAAGGGAAAGAAGGAAGGAGTGGAGAATGCGAGTCCATCATCAGATGCATAGAGTAAACACAATATTGTTGGTTTTACCACTATTCTGCGCCTTAGACCGGTAAAGATAGAGCGGGTGCCCTGATGGCGATGTGGAAATGTTTCTGGTATGGTTAATAGGAGTATAGATGGATAGACAGACAGCCTGCCTATGGCGGAGCGGCAGAATGATTATTCAATCACGTCACTATTCCCTCTTCTGGCAGCATTGCCATTTATGGCTTGTAGTCCTTTGGAAACTTCGTGTAGGAGGTCTTCATTTCTCAATGCTTCCATCCCCGCACTGCACACACAGTGTCAGCATCGTCACAGCAGATTTCTCTGCTTGTAGGATGGGACGGACTTGATGATTTCTGGTCTTGTAGATCTATCTCACGGTCCATCTGTTGTGATCTCGAATACCAAGAAGCTTCGCAAAGCTGTGCATGGCTGAAAGTCGATTAGTTAGGGCTGAGCTGAGTTCGAGAATAGGAGAGTGTCCGTGGCACAGACTACATCAGCAGGCGACTTCTCTGGCGCTGAGATAGTGATTGCAGCCAATTCTAGCGTCGGCCACAGGTTGCAAGGCATTCCGCAGCCAGCACATTGTCGAACAGCATTCAAGGCCTATTGGCGAGAGCTCGCCGGCGATGTAGTGCCAAGACCCTACCCCTGAGCAGTCGTGGTTGCACAGGGGTAGGGGAACCCCAAACGTAACGTAGGAATCTGGCTTGATGATGGAGACCAGTCGAATTGTCGAATACGGACATGTAGGATCCTGTCAAACGTGTACGGCGTATTCATTACTCAATAGCTCATGCGGGTATGGGTGTCATGTGGACCGACGCAAAGCGAGGACGTGGAGATTATTTCTGAACCCCCTTCTCCCGTTTCCCACATCGATTAAAATTTCGCGGAATTTCAATTGTCGTTTCCTCGACTGTCTATATACCGATATCGTTACATACTCTGTGAGACCCATTTCAAAGTCCAGTTGGAGACCGATCATTAAACGAAGATGTCCTGTACAATCCGTCATGCGACAGAAGAAGGTACCCTCCCATTTCTTCTCTGCTCGACGTACTTTTGAGTCGGCATTTCCTTCTACAGACCTAGGTCTTTTCCATGCCAGATTTCGAGGCTCCAGACCATATCTATGCCTTCAAATATCTGCAACATTTGCCTCCGCATATCTCCTCTCCCGATGTTCCCTACCATCCCTACTAAAACGTCACTCTACTGAACTCCGCCCTCTCTTTTCTTTGTCACCAGATGTCCCCACCATCCTCGACCTGATAGGCTCCAATATCAACCAGTATTTTGACATGATTATCCTTGTCATTGATGAGGGCATTGAAACCCTTCTCTTCAACTTCATCCAACTTGATCTTCCTTGTAATCATCGCTTCACCCTCCCCCTCCTCTTCTTCCTCCGAACCGGCCAAAAACTCCTCCGTGACCGTCGCGGGGATGGCACTCTACTTCCACAACTACTCGACCTGGACCTCGGCGCCGGGCATCTACCTGGAAGATCTGTTCGTCCGACCCGAGTTCCGCGGAAAGGGGTACGGGAAGGCCCTGCTGGCGGAGTTGGCGAGGGAATGTTTGAGGTTGGGCTGCAAGCGGATGGATTGGAGCGTGCTGAAGTGGAATCAGCCGAGTATTGATTTTTATCTGTCGGATGCTGTGGGTGGGAAGGTTTTGGAGGAGTGGAGTGTGGTTAGGGTTGAAGGGGAGAGGCTGGAGAGGTTGGCTGGGAGGGGAGGGGGGAGGTCAAGGGAACAAAGTTAGCGGTTAGGGGATCAGTTTCTTGGAATTTCTTTTGGTAGAAAATGGGGAGGAGGGGGGCTTGTTGTGCCAGAGTAGGGTGGTGGTTTTAACCATGATATATTGCTCTATTGACCGTGCTTCCCTTAGCGCCGTTCATATGCCGGTACGCCTATACCCACAAGAATCGTATCATCCTCAGAACAGCTTGACGGTTGCTTCAGTTGACTCCCGATACTACATCACAATGCAGCACGAGTTTTGCTTCTTCGCTTGCGTATAGAACATTTTACTTTGCCCTGACAGCTCATTGGACTTCTCAATCAAAGTGTCTAGCTTCTCCTCACGTTCCTAGGTAGTCATTGTGGTTAGTAGTCTGCCTGTCGGGAAATGTGGAATATCGCTTACCAGCACGCTCTGTATTGTCTTGTGTAGCACTACCTGTTGGCGAGAGAAATTAGCCTTTAAGTTGAGTGATACCCCACCACTCTGAATGCTTACCTTTGTCGCATCAAGCTCTTGCTGAATCTTCATGATACTATCAGCTTCCTCGGGATTCTGGTATTTCACAATATATTCCTTCAATTGTGGATAATCCAGCTGCCCGACATTGGTCCCTGTATACTGGGAGCGTGGATGCGCGCTGGTAAACTCATCAACCAGTTTCGAAAGAAGACCGTGGGCTACCATCTTCGGGTAGGTAGGGTCTGATATGATGATGCCGCAGATACCTTGTGACGAGGCGTAGGCATGGAACGTATATTGTTTCTCCTCCACATCTTGACGAATGCCCGGTTTTGTACGCTCCGCAACGGTCTTAGCGAACATGGTCATGAATTCGCCATAGCTGTTCGTGCATTGTGTTAGCCTTGAGGATCTGCATGGTGACCTAGGGTTTGGGGCGTACTTTTGTCGTGTAAATCTAGAGAAGCTTGAAAGATCTTTCTCCACCGCAAGCTCCAGCGCAGGCTGCGGGTCGTTTCGGAGGATCTGATCGAGGTCATCAGTCTTGATAATCAGACATGCTTGAGGAGGCAGCACTTTACCCCCATATATAACACTTGTGGCGCCATGTCGAGTGGGCTGGAAACACCAACTTCCGGGTGGTTTTCTCGACAATTGACAGACAGAGGCTTGCAATCTTAATTACCTTGTGCACAATCAGAAAACGTGTCAGCAGAGAACAGAGTAAACATTTGCAACGCAGAGCCACCAACAGATTTTCTGTCTCCTACGTAGTGGACGTAGAACGCTTACCTGGCCGCGTTCAGTTGGTTCGTCATTCTGACTCGCCTAAACCTACCTCTGGATCAATAGTGCCTAATTTTTCGCAAGACTTCCGCAATGTACCCCGTACAGTAACATTACATAAGTAGACCGCATTTCCAACGGATCCCCATTGGCACGGTTTAACTATCTCTATCCCTACCAAAATTATCAACCCCCTAATTTTAGCTCTCTGCCATTCTAAAATATTCATCAAAACCAGCACCAAGAATGATCAAATGGCCAGCATCAAGTAATTTTGGTTTACAAAATGGCTATCTCAGTTGTTTCAATCAATTCTATCTCCAGAACAACGCCAGCAACGTTTGAATAACTGAAATATGCCAGTACGCCAAGCAATTTCTGTTGCAAATGGGATCCGTTGCAAATGTGGTCTGGTCACATTAGTAGGTAAGGTAGCTACGACTATTAGCATCCGTACCATACCAGGGATCGGCTGATCCATTTCTCCTCCCGGCATGGATTTGCTCAAGGATCTTTGTCAACCCCGATTCAGGCGGGCATCATCGAAATTAAGACCTCCGAAGATGAAAAGTACATAGTATTCTCAACTTGCTGTACATTTGCTGGGATATACATGTCCAAAGGCCTGCTGACGCTTCGGCTTTGAAAAGGCCCAGCACCATCACCATGACATTGCAAGCAAGGACCTGACTCCTAGGCTCTCCCCTCTGTGTACGCCCGCTGCGCTGACA
This sequence comes from Endocarpon pusillum Z07020, assembly GCF_000464535.1. Classification (NCBI taxonomy): domain Eukaryota; kingdom Fungi; phylum Ascomycota; class Eurotiomycetes; order Verrucariales; family Verrucariaceae; genus Endocarpon; species Endocarpon pusillum. The sequence continues at coordinate 17,941 of NW_006916554.1, forward strand.
GCTTGACATTTGCATTCCGACCAATACCACATCAGAGACACGCACATCATCTCAGATGCCATCCGATTCATCTTTTCATCTGCTGCCGAAGATTCCGAAACGTCCGTTCTGGTGCGTTCCATCACGCCCGGAGTCGTCTATCAAGGATAGCATCACATTAGTAGGACAGCACAAACTGGAGTATAAATGGCGGGAGGAAGGCTACGTCTCTCCTTCTGGTCCATGCTGGCATTAGTTCTCGCACTGCCATGGGGACTATTTGCGACGGCCCATGAGGTTATGCCATCGGATAATCCAGCGGATTATCCTTCACAATATCGATATATCATGAATGGGAGCGAGCTGAGCGTGCTCGGAATAGGCTCAATTGGCCTTATTCCGCTGAGCGCAAGTCTGTGGAGCTTGTCTCCAGAGGACTTCTCGGTAAGATGTCCCACCCAGAAATCTGGATCAGAACTGATTCAGGGTAGAGTACAATAGTGAGCGGTAATCTACAAAACGTGAATTCCTCCACCGCCACCGGGCTGTCCGCGTTCACAATACCGTACATTTCCTGCGATGATCCCGACGTCATGGAAGTCATCAGCGACGCCTTCAAATCTACCGACGTTCGGAACGTCCTGGCTGCAGTATTATACTCCGAGACTCATACGCATTGCCGCATTACTGACACATTGGCTGTTGCGGAATGGCTCAACTTGCTTACTGTCGGAGATATGGAGCAAGCGAGGCAGGTTGCTGCACTTGAACTCAATAACGATAGCATAGGAGTCGTCCAGATAGCTGCGGATCTATCTTCTCTACCTCCCGGAACCCGTCTTGATCCTCCACGAAGAGGCAGTCCAATACGTAAGCCGCCTCGTTTTTGGCACTTTGCACATTATCACACTAACTCTCTTGCGTAGCAATGATCATATTGTATGCACTTACCAGCATGATTACCGTGCTCCTCCTACTTGTCATCATCGGCGGAGCAATTAAGGCTCGTCGACATCCCGAAAGATACGGTCCAAGAGCACGTTTTATGGGCAGACCGAGGCAGAGCCGAGCCAAGGGGATTGCAATGGCCATGCTGGAGACGCTACCAATTGTGAGATTCGGTGATCCTGATCCAAAGCAGTCAAAATCTGTTGGAACCGTAGAAGACGTGGAGATGAGCCCTACTACAAAAGAGACAGCAGCTCAGATCAAGGACTCCGAGCCAGAACAACGAGGAGCAGAGGATGAGCCGGGCACTTCCAAGGCCACTGCAGAACCGACAAGGCCGAGAACACCGCTCGCCACGAGCGATGAGGGCTCAGCGGACCTCACGACAAACAAGCCCGCACCCCCTAACCCAACAGCAGTAGGAGCAGCAGCACCAGCTGACGAGTCGCTTGAAACCGCCGAAGACCCCCTCAGCTGCTCAATCTGCACTGAAGACTTTACGCTTGGCGAAGCCCTCCGCGTCCTCCCCTGTAACCATAAATTTCATCCGCTCTGTGTTGATCCTTGGCTCCTGAACGTCTCCGGCACTTGTCCCCTCTGCCGCATCGACCTCCGCCCTCCCCAAGAAATCACAGAGGAAAATAGCCAAGACCCTAGCATACCTACTAACATCAATCCTGTCTATGCGGATACAGCAGCAGCGCAACAACGACCGAGAAGCACACTTGGCGGGATAATGCGTGGGACTAGGGCGCTGGATTTACAGACTATCATCGAGGCGAGCAGGGAGGAGAGGATTTGGATTTTGAGAAGATGGAGGGAGGAGAGGCGGCCGCAGTGGCAACAGCAGGCGGACCATGACGTGAATGGCGCCGAAAATACCGATGCAGATGTGAACGCAGCTGTGCACCGAAGGAGTAGGGTGCTGAGCCAACGGTTGAGGGACAGATTTAGCGTGCGGTCCTCACAAGATCCATTACCACCACGAAGTCGGAATGATGGGTCCGAAGCTACTGAGAGAAGACCCAGCACATGGTATGCCAGCGAGGGCAACGCCAGGGCCGAGACCAGCACTACGAGTGCCGATTCAACACCCCAACCGCCACCGCCACCGAATGATGCGGCGGCGGTGGATGAGAGAGCAAGGACTGAGGATGGTGAGAGGACCTTAGCTTCCTGGTAGGGAAGCCTATCGGAGTCCAGAAGAAGATGATGGGACGGGAATACTGGGATAGAAGGACGATGGCGAGCGTCCAATTTTATGACATCTGGAGTGAATTGGTATGACTTTGGTTTACATCAACTGGACACGAGGAAACGGACGTGGATATGATTATGGGGTGTATATATTGCATGCCATTTATCTGATGATTAGCAGACAGATGGCCGAAGAAATATGCAGATCACAGTAGAGAGATCGAGCGTACGATTGAATATTGGCCATGCAGTTCCTGATTCCTATATTCTGACCCACCATCAGGGATGCAAGAAGCATCCATGTACACAGAGTCTTCGCCAACGGAGCGAAAGCTGGTTTGCCCTCTGGACACTTTTCTTCCTCGTTTCAATGCCAGGACAAAGCACCCAGCTATCCCGCCCTCCCACCTTCCCTTCCTCTGAGGAGAGCTTAATCGACACACCCCTCAAACATCACAACTTCCTCCTCACCAAGCCCCTGAAAAAATCAAAAGAATTCGAATCACTCTGCAGCTTCCACAGTCTTCCTGTGCCTCTCCACTCCCCTGCCCTGCCAACGACTTCTTCGACCTCTTCCGCGACCAGCAATCCGTAATCCTGGCTGAGACCCCTGATCCTGGCGCGAGGCTGTCCCTCTTCCGCTTCCAAGGTGATGGTCTGGTCCTGATGCAGCCAGTGCGCGTAGTACATGTCGAGGAAGTGGTCGTCGAATCCCGTGCGCAGGAAACGGGTGTAGAGGCGGTCGAAGGAGGTGAGGATCGAGGCGAGGAGTTTTTCCGGGGCCAGGGGTGGCGGTGGAGTCTGTGTTGTTTGGGTCGGAAGGAATGGGAGCAAGGCGTTGAGGGAGGTGGTGGGAGCGTTGTTGGAGAGGTTGAGGCCGATGCCGCAGACGGCTATGTAGTCTTGCGCGTTGTAGTGCGAGTTCACTAGGATGCCGCCGATTTTGATGTATTGGTCTTGGTTGATGGTGGACTTGATGCTCTCGTTGGCTGTGTCGGTGATGGAGAATGAAGTTGAGGCGGCTCTGGCGGGATTGAGAGCGTAGATGTCGTTCGGCCATTTGAGTCTGATGGGTATGTCTTTATAGAGGTCCTTGTCACAGGATTTGACTCCCTCGATGATCGCGAGAGCGGCCAGATACTGCACGAAGACCACAGGTGCCTGTTGCATCAATGACATGGGATGTCGGATCACTATGCTGAACATTAGCGAGCCTGGCGGCGAGACCCACACGTTGGAACCACGACCACGGCCTGCAAGCTGAGAAGTTGCGACAGCGGTGAAGCCGGTTGGGAGACGGCGGAGGAGCTGTGTATTCTTTTCGAGAAGCGTGTTGGTGCTTGTTAGGACTTCTCCATAGAGCAGATGATGGCCGAAGCTTGATTGGGCACCTGGCGTTGCTGTATTAAAAAGGGAGACGTTGTTGTAATAAGACTCGTGGTCGAAGTACGGAGTGTCTTCGATAGTGGGATGGTCAAGCTCGTGAACAAGCACTTCCTTAGTGATGGTATTATAGTCGGCTATCCCGTCCTTGTCGCTCCCACTACCCGTATCATGGTCAGTCTTCTCGTCCTTCAATAATGAGGGCAAAGCTTGGTAGAGACTGCCTAAGCTCCACACCGATCGCTTAATGATGTGGAACTTGTCATTATCGTCTTCGATATATTCTTCCCCTTCCTCACTCGTGACGATCTCCTTCAAAGATCTCAGAAGCTCGCTGGTTTTGGATGCCTGAAGAGAGGAAAGATGGATGTGAGAAAGGGAGGGTACATTTTGCTCCTCAGTCACGCTGAGCCCAAGTTTTGTCAAGCATGCTTTCATGAAATCCGTCCTGTGCTTTTCGTCTCCAGCGAGGACATCGATTATGTGTTGGAACCCAGGAACGTCTTCCTTCTTCTCCATCTTTGCCGCGGCAAATCTAGGCTTCATTAGTGACCAATCGTCTATTGGCTTGCCGCAGAAGACGAACTCTGGATGAGGACCAGTCAGTAATGCAGCACCTGCTCCAACCTTACAATACACTGCCGCTGCTGCTCCTTCGCCGGCGTCAACAGCAAGGTCTTCAGTATAACTGGCCAGAATCTCAACACCCTTATTACGATGCTTGGCTGCATCGACGAAGACTCCCCCACCGTTGTAGTATGACCGGAAGACATTTGGAACAGCGCCTGAAGAAAGCGCAGTTTTGTTGACTTGTAGTTCTGCCGCACGAGCGCCCTTCTCGCTATTGTAGACAAAGCCAGGAAAGGCACCCCCTCGATCAATACCAGGGAAGAATGCCAGTTCGCGGTCGCCAATAACCTCGAGCAGTCTATTACCGACCTCGAACTCACATTTTCCACTACCGTAATAGCCTCCAGCACAGAACCCGATGTAGATTCCTCCAGCTTCCACAAAACGACGAATTCGGCGGTTCCCCTCGCCATTCAATGTGCGGCAGTAACCTTTGTCGGCACCTCCAGGAAAAACCACAGCGGCGCAGCTCGAAGGCCATGGTTCTTTGATTATCTGATCACCAGAGACTGGAATGACTGCATAAGTAGGACTCAATAATTCGCGCAATGTGTAGAGGCAATGCCGAACTGAGTCAACGGTGCTGCCAATGTCTGAGACCGATTAGAGACTGCTTACACAGGTTTATGATCGAGGCACTGCACCCGAGTAGACCAGCACGTTCATACGCGTGGGAGCCATTCTTTGAGGTATCGCATCTATTGCCGAAACCGGAAGGGGAAAAGGAAGCTTTCCAGCCAATCTCAGTTTCACCCTCCTCGACCATACAGACAGCACGATGACAAAGGAGGAAGTAGCAGCCTCATTGGAGAGAATGGAAGACGATCCAGACGACTGGTGTGAAGAATGCTTCTACAACCAAAGTAGAGATTGGCTAACAGCAATATTGAAAGGGACAAGAGAATTTTCAGCACCGGGTGTGCTGGTATGTAATAACAAGATCTGCGTCATTTGTCACGGAGCTGACAAGTATCGTCAGAGGAGCAATTGAAGATGAACGACTGTTATTCAGATCACAAAGATTGGAGGATCTGCAAGAAGGAGGTGAGTTGTGGAGTTCTCTAAGAACTGTTCCTCTGAAGAAATTATCCGGTTGCTAATGCGAGCCTAGATGGAGGCGTTCAGGGAGTGTTGGAAAAGGAAAGGGAACGAGAAGAGGACTCAAAGCAAGGATCTGTAGACGTGGTTGTCTCTTCCTTTCCAATTCTTCTAGATAGCCTTCTACCAGAGTGCAATAATTTCCATCTCAACTCATTGGCACGTATTAAAGCCAGTCACGAGGACTCGTGATGATACAGTACGGTACAGTACCCTATCCAAAAATTTCATAAAGTCGCGCCCTCTCTCTCCATCACCAAACATATTGCCGCCAGCATCGAAATCTGCAGCAACGTAAGCTGAATACTGTCAAGATGGCATCTTCACCACGAGCCTTCATCCGGGCAATCACCCAGTCGTCTCGGTCCCATCGAACCCATGCTAGTCATTGCTCGTCATCCGCACAGCGGTCCAGCACGCTCCCCACCTCCATCATAGCTTACGATGCTTCAAGACTTCTATACAGCTTGATGCCCCATCGGTGCATTTCCACATCGTCACGTCATTTTCAAGCTCAGCCTGCCACTGTGCCACGACCAAATTCTGCATCCAGCCTGCCTTCTGCCACACCTGCGAAATCTGCCCTTCCCCCCCAGCCAGGCTCTGCCAACTTGAAAGCGGGTCTTTCCGATCAGCCAAAGAAGCAGCTTGATGAGAGTTCCTCGCAGATAGATTGGACCACTTCGTTTCACGGACTGTCTGATGCGCCTTTTTCGAAAGAGGCCGCAGACGTGCTACTCAAACCTCTAAATCCGAACGACGTGGAAATCAAGCCGGACGGAATCATCTACCTGCCAGAAATCAAATATCGAAGAATATTGAACCAGGCATTTGGACCTGGAGGCTGGGGTCTGGCCCCACGAGGAGAGAGCACAGTTACCGCAAAGGCTGTTACCCGCGAGTATGCTTTACTTGTACATGGGAGGTGCGTTAGATTACCAAACTCTCACGCTGCGATGCTGACGCGTAGTACTAGATTGGTATCAATCGCTCGCGGCGAGCAAGACTACTTCTCCCCAGAGGGGATCCCTACAGCTGCAGAAGGCTGTAAGTCTAACGCGCTCATGCGATGTTGCAAAGACCTTGGAGTCGCCAGCGAACTATGGGACCCTCGGTTCATTCGCAAATTCAAGGCAGAACATACGAGAGAGGTGTGGGTGGAACATGTCGTAAGTAAGAAGAAAAATAGGATATGGACAAGAAAAGGCGATGAGGTTTCGTATCCATTCAAGGAGTCCAAAGGCTTTGGTGTGTAAAGAATCCAGACACCAAGGTGTCTCTTTAATGTACAATCAGCGTCAGAATACCAGACAGCTCCTCATATTAGAATAGATAAGAGCTACCGGTACGGATGAAACTGTGAAGGGTCTCAGTACATGCTTTGTCATGTCATGTCATATGTAACAACTGCTGATCTCGCCTCGTGCCGGCACCACCAGCCAAAATTTCTGACGCCCCCTCCGCTTAAGCTCTCCCCTGTAGCCAAGCAGGCCGACCCCTTCACTTTCAAGCTGTTCAGCTGCCCATGACCGAAAGGCAACCACCAGATCACCAGCCAAATGATGCTTAAGCCTGCTTGGCGAACGCACGAACCAGAGCGCTTCGCTCGCTCCGTAGTCCCGCTCTCGTGGAGGTTCATGCAGCTTAAATGAGCGGTCGAGTCACCTACACCAGAGCTCTTTTCAGCTTCAGCCCGTGAGCAGCACAGCTAGCTCTACGACCGCTCAGCCGCTGAGGTCTTCACACCTTTATCGCTACGACTGAATACCAATGATAATGTTATCTGTGTAATAGAAGTGGCTATCGCCTACATCAGCAGCGACGATCCACCCTCGGCTACTTCCCTCTACCTTCGAGAGCAAAAATGTCGGAATTATCGACCAAGGAAGATCACCATTCCCTTGAGACTGTGCCGGAGCGAGAATTGACCTTGCCTTTGCAGCCAACGAGACGTGACGCGGCTCCGGTCGTCTTCAAAGACTCGTTTGGCCCTATGGGAAAAGATGGCCAGCGAGCGTCTGTTGCTGTGTCCAATTCCTCCAACGGTTCTCACCGTCCGACCGAACCTCTTCGGCGACCATCTTTGATCCAATTCAATACTGCGCCAGCAGAGGACACGATCAGGAGGGAGAGCGTGGCTGCAGGGAAATTACAATCGATGGAAGCGAGGAAGATGTCGGTAGGAGAGAGGAGGACTTCGGAAGGAGGGCGGAGAATGTCATCACCACCCCCCAAAAGGTATGTAGCACTCCCTGATACCTGAGCATTTCCTCCGCCGCATACATTTGACCTGACAGCGACAAAGATCATCAAAGCGAGATTCACTGAAGAAGCTTTTTGGCTTGTGAAGATCTTGCCTATCTCGCATTGCAGCATGATCGCGCTCGAAAGAGGACCATGGCTGACCGGTTCATGAAGCACATATCAGCGAGGAGTCTCCTTCGACACCTTTGATAACCGTGACGCTACAGACTTCTCCCTCACACTCAATTACAAACATCGGAACCACCAGAGCACTCGTCGCAGCCGAACGTTCCTCTGTGGCACGGATCAAAACGATTATTCTGAGTTTGCCTTGGAATGGTTACTTGATGAGCTGGTTGACGATGGCGACGAAATTGTGTGCTTACGCGTTGTGGAGAGGGACTCGAAGCTCGCGAGCGATACAAGCGTGCAGCAGGGAAGATATCGCCAGGAAGCTCAAAAGCTGATGGACTGGGTCATTCTAAAGAACAGCCAAGAGGGAGAAAGGGCTATAAGCCTGGTCTTGGAGCTCGCCGTTGGCAAAGTGCAAGATGTGATACAGAGGATGGTAATGTCGTCAGATGCCCATTCACTTGCTCAAATTCACTGACCTCTTGAAAGATCCAGATCTATGAACCTGCCGTGCTCGTGGTGGGTACCAGGGGCCGGAACCTGGGTGGCATGCAAGGTCTCCTTCCAGGATCAGTTTCCAAGTATTGCCTTCAACAGTCTCCAATACCTGTTATTGTAGTTAGGCCATCTACCAAACGCCTGAAGAAAAAGAAGAAGCGGATGGCTGACCCGGCCCGTCGCAACTACAACTCGATCCTCGAAAAAGCTCGGGGGGGCTATTCTCTAGACAAGACCGCTCGAAACAGTATTATCGGACCTTTACCCTCGGCCACCGACCAAGAGGCAGCCGCTGTTGCCAAAGCCATAGGAGTGCCCAAGAACTTCGAAGCTTCACCGTTGTCTCGAGGGGTATCATCCAAGACTGATGCGAGTGAAAGGAGCGCAAGCCCTAGACCAGTCAGCCCGGCTCCATCTAACGTGGTGATGAAGAGTCCAAACTTAAGTCCCGTCGATAGCCCAGAAGTCAGTGATGGAGATAGCGATGACGCCAGCTGGACGCGGTCGCCGAAAGTAGGGCGACGAGCTGGAAAGGCGAGGGGAGCAACTGTTGATGAGGTGGATCCCAGCCGGGACCCGCCCTGGCTAGCTGCCATACTTGCAAGTGACACTCGCAAGGTGTGAAACACGTGGTTGCTCAGACAGCGCCAGCCTTTACTTAGAAAGAAATTATTTGCTTTGCTTTGCATGCCATGAAGAGACGGCTTAACTCGCCACGAGAGAAATGAAGCCAGATCATGATGTCGGCCTTCTTGTCGGCCCTTCTTGTAAGCCGCTGAACACCTCGTTTCTAAGCATTCATCGGCTGTTCGCTGCCTCAGCATATCCGAGTTGATCAGACTGGGGTTGCCCTGTTACGTTCTACCATTAGCCAAGACCACCATTGATGTTCTATCTACAGTGTGTCATCATCCCTTGCAGAGCCTCCATTGACTGTAAACGGCGGTTAATTCATATGAGACTTGCTGAACCGACAAAGTCATCATTATCTTGAGTACTTGGGTGCGAAGCTGGTGCCTCGATGCTATAATGGAAAACTATACATCTTTCGAATGCTCAATAGTACAGGAGAGAAGCTCATTTAGATCAAACTCTCATCGCTCGCGGCGTACCCTACCTCAATTTGGGCAGCAGTGGTGCAGAACACCTTGTTCCGCTTTCCGTCAACTGCAAGAACTAGGCAAGGATGAAGAAAGTTACCATCAATTTCAACGCTAACTCGATCTGAGAACAGCATGGACTATTAAACGTCCTTCAATTGCCAGATAAATTTATCTCTGTGTACACGACGGGTATAGCTCAGTGTTACAGCAAGACATCATTAAAGCTTTCAGGCACCAAGAATGGAGAGTGCTTTCATCAAAGAGCTAGCGTGGTCGGGGGCGCTGGATGAGATCTCAAACTCCGAGCAAGGAGAGGCAATTGCACGGTATTGAGTGCGCTGGAGAGGAATGGTAGCACGTATAGGGCAATTTCATTTGTGGTTTACCAGACTGGGCGGCAAGGGCCCCAGCATGGGTTTCGACTTGCTCTTGTCGAAGAGGGAGCGACCAAAGAGCGTGCAAAGGAGCAGCTGAAGGGCGAAATTGAGCAGGGTGCTGCTGAGTTTGCTATTGTCAGAGCATGATGCTAATCTGAAGTCTTTGCCCTCCTTTGTAAGGCTCACTGGGCTTTATCCCTGTTTCACACGTTCTTGGTCAAGTATCACAAAGACTGTTGTTGTTCTCCCAAAGGACTGAATTGAATCACGGAATGGAGATGCGAAGTCTTTGTCTCGGTTGATAAATGTCCTACCTTAAGCTATATCTCGATATATGAAAAACATCTATAAGCTGTTATACTGTAGGCTCTCAAAGTGACACAAACCAATAACCAAACAGTAATTTGACTGGTTGGGCCCTCTCACCTACTGTCATCAAACAGATTCATGGTGAGTCTGATCCGGCCTCAGCCTCGGCCTCCAGTTGTTCCCGCTTCACCTTTGCGTCCCATTCCCTGCCAAGGCGGTCAAGCTATGGCTGCTCTTGTCTTTGCCTCTCCCTGATCTCTTCTTTGGTCGGTCCAGGAGGAAAGCCGGGGGGAAGGGGTGGTCCGGTGCCTGTCAGTATGCCTGTAGGGTGGTTCATAACAATACTTCTTGCCCAATTTTTGTCTTCTCGTGGAGGAGGCTCCTGGCCAGGAAAGTCTCTCCGAAACCAGTCGACAGTCCGCTCATATCTCTTCTGTCGCCAGATCTCGAGTTCCGCGAAGAATCGCTCCCATGCTGCTTTCTCTTCTTCGGAAGCTCCTTCTTGCAGAACCACATCTGGATCGACAGGGTTCGGTGGTTTTATGATGATGGTGCCCCTGGCTTTGTTGTCTCCACCAGGAAGTACTGCAGCTTTCTGTAGAACATCTTCTGCTTTGCTGGAACCTGCGCTATTTTGTGTCATGGTTGGAGATTTGGGTTCCAAACCAAGGTGGAGTGATGGCAAGATACAAAGCGTTGAGACCCTGGGATAGTGGGTACTGGTCTCGTACGTTAATGGTCAGCAACAACGAATTTCTGGATCCGAGACAATTAGTTAACAGGAGACGAGTTTGAAAGAGAGTAAGTGAGTCACCTTAAGTACTTGAGATGCCAATTACAGTAAACTAAGCCACGGACGTGCAGGGACAATGGCTAGTCTTTGTTTACCACATCTCTCCTTTATCTAATACAAATCGCCCTGCCGCCTGCGGCGCATCTTACTCCAGTAGTTGACGTAACTCGCCTAACTCGCCTACTCATGGCCACCTACTCATGGCAGGGCTGTACGTACTACCATGATATCTGGCGGGAAACAGTATTCAGGGGTCACTGGTAACTTTTGCTATCATCTGAAATAATACCTTCTTGTTACATCTAGTATTTGGTTCTACCCTTTCTGCACACAAAATTAGAGAAGGTCTTTGTACCATAGTGGCCACTCAGATGTCCTGACTGACCATCTAATGTCCTAGTATCAAATTGGACTCGTGGACGGAGTAGTGATTTGACATTCTTAACCGAATCTGAGAAGGTAGTGTATTGCGACAACGATACACAACTTCTTGGCGCCTTACATCGCTTTCCGCCAATATTAGTTATAGGAAATTACTAGTACTACGTAGTGTGTAGGAGACCCTAGTTATGATTGCTTTCCTGCCATTAGAGACACCGGCCTAAATGCTGTGCGGTTAAGATCACGCCCTATTGTGGACGGCATACCACGTCATGTGGCTTGACCGTTGATCCGTGCCTCAATCGTGTTTACCGTCATTCCTGAAACCAATTGTAAAAAATCAATGCACCTCGAAGGCGTTGAGTGACACCCACAGAAAATCTTTATGAAGTTTCAGTTGTGTACCTGCCACAAGGTGAGCCCCCACGATGAAAGAGGTGGTCAGACTAATAGTTTCTGAGATAAGTCTGGTTCGGGTTCAACTGCAGCCGCCCTTTTGCTCAAGTTCCTTTGTGCCTTGGGTAAAAGAGCTTGAGACAGATGATGGATAGGATGGTTCTCGAAGCGTCTGAGGCGGAAGCGGTCACTATATGGATGGACCCAAGAGCGCTATCACAATGCGTTGTTCAATACGTCTTGTACATCATCCTTTTGCGGCTCTCCCAAGCGACCCATCTAATTTTTCAAGATCTCCCTTTCATAATAACTGCTTCCGGCACGACCATTCGCATTTCCTAATCGGGAAAGACATCCTGAAAGTGAGTGGCTGCAACTATAACCTCAACAATCAATCTACAGTCAAGCCTGCCGGTAGCCCGTGGAGTGGTTGCAGCATTTCCTTTCGTACCTCAAACGATTTGGGATGGCTACCGAGTCTGCGCTATATTTCCGTCTTCTGCCGTTGAACGAAGCTGCCAATCGCATCGTGCTGCATCCACGTAACACGAGTTTTCTCGAGGAGCTTGCGAGTGGGCCTTCTTTCCGAATCACTCTGGGACACTCACCGAAAAAGCGTGGTACCTTGTTGTCATTCGGCAAGGTGGATTGCGATATTTATCTCATTGAGCAATGTCTTCCGGACTATCTTTGCCATTTTCAGGTCCATCCTAAGACCTGCGAGCTAATCCTGCAGGATGATTCCTCTACCAGGATGGTACGCCTCTCTTTTGGCAAAAAAACCAGCCAGAAGTATAGTCTGCAAGGGCATTCCAGACAACGGGTCATATCAAAGAACATCAAGGCGATACAGATGCATATTTATGACGCTTTCTTCGAGATATGCTTTCCAGGTCCAGGGCACGAGATCGCACGCGACACCATTGTCAGATTTATCGAGCGTAATGGTCTCAAACCCTGGACTAGACCTGGTGGTCGACGAAGATACGCGTTACAGGAACCACAAGAGCAAGCAAGAATTGCCTACGAGAAAAGGGGGTGGCTAGGTGAGGGTTCCTATGGGAACGTCTTACTTGTCGTAGACCTTCGGACCGGGGACCACTTGGCCTTGAAGGTATTCGGGAGGTTGAATGACGAGACAGAAGAAGAGCGAAAATCACGATTCAGGAAAGAGGCGGAGTTGTTAAAGGCCGCGGCGCATGTAAGTGCTTGTAATCTGGGCAAACGTCTTGGAGGTTGACAAACAAGAAGTGCATTCTGGCTGACTTGTATGCAGAAAAACATTGCAAGATTCATTGACGCACAAGAGAGGGAGAATGGAACCGTAATGGAGCTGTTTATGGATGTTTACCAAGGAAGCTTGCGAAAGCTGATGAGCCAGTCACCAGCGCCCAGCGCCTACCTTGGATCCCTGACAGAGCAAATATTGGACGCATTGGTCTTTCTTGCCGAGAAGAATATCATACACCGCGATATCAAGCCTGAGAATATCCTGCATGACAAAGACACGATGTTTTATCTTGCCGATTTCGGCATCTCGAAGGAGCAGAACGATAGCTTCTCACCAGTTGGAACTAGGGAATACATGGCGCCAGAAATGTTCTGCGCACTGCCTCAAACCTCGAAAGCCGATGTATTCTCTATGGGTCTGGTAATGCTCGAGGTCCTTGGACTGTGGCCGGAAGGAGAAAGTAGAGTGCTCATGCTGGGTGGGCACGAGATTTGGCATGATAGCATTCGCTTGGCCGCCTCTCAGCACAGACCGGAGATCCTTCCTATGCTTGCGAAGCATTCTGAAGAACGATTCACGGCCGCACGGTGTTTAACGTGGTTTTTCGGACCCAAGTCGGCCGGCAATGCCGTCTTCCAGCCTATGCAAATGCACACATTTACGGACTCCCCTACAGACAGAGGAGATCCACCGTGCCCGCCTGGAGGAGAGAAACAGGGGTTCGGCCAAGTCGATCCAGGAGGGTACCCAAAGAATAACACGAAACTACAGCACGGAATAAGCCAGCAGACTGAATCAGGCAACTCTCAATTCCAAGCGCCTGCTCGAGAGACCTCAGGCCAGCTAATACCGGCCAAGGACAGGAAGCCACAAATCCATCACTCTGCAGATCCAAGAAAGCAGGATACACTTACAAGGCTGTCAAAGCCAACGCAGACAGCAGGTAATGATAGACCCGGAGCAGCGCAGCCTAAGAGAGTGGAGGACTCCCAGCCATCACCCCAGAAACCTAGAACGCATCGACCACAGCCCCTGGTGACAGATACAGAGTTCCTCGAGCAAGCAGACCAAGGCCCGTCCGGTCCAGGTTTCAGACGATCAGAGTGAATTGCGGCAGCAAGTGCCTAGGCAAAGGATGAGCAAACCAGCGGTTACCCGGTCCCATTGCCAGCGATCATCGATATAAGCACCTACGACACTGTTTTTCCAGACCAAAGTTGCTTCTGGTATGCACCATTAGATTGAAGCCGACAGGGGCAGGAAGTGGGGCGGAGAAATACCTTTTGGAGTGCCATACTGTGCTGGGAGAAGGGATGGAATTCGTTCCAGTAGACAAGCTTCCCCCTTACGTTCATGCAGAGTATGGCGTGTGACTGAGGAATAGGAGAAGAAAGATATCCCCTAGAAAGAACGTCGTCTTAGCTGGGTGCTGGTGTTTGGTTGGTAACAGGCCATTCTTCCCACAAATCCCCTATCTCGTTTGGTAGACACATTAGGCATATTCACAGGCCAGATCATCACGTGTTCCTTGTTTGGAGATTAGCCGTGGGCCAAAGAGTGGTTTCGATGTCGTAGACGTCCACGCATTAAGGTGCTGCTACTGCAATGCCCTCAACTCGCTGATATTGCACCTTCTTAGACAACACAAGATTCCTCCCAGCAATGTTTGATTAGCCGGCCCTGCGAGACGTGGCGCTTCTGGGTCAAGATCCCAGGAATTCCCTCATTGTTAAGCGGACCAGCGTCGGTCAAAATAGTTATACTTAGTGGCAGCTGCCAACACTTTCTCACCTTAGATAGAGCCAAATCTTGGCGATGGAATGGATAGCAAGACTGTCATCTAGATAATGACCTACGATATCAGATATGCCATAGGCGTCTTAACGGCCATGAGTGCCTGGTACGGGGTCGGGTTGGTGATCGCTCGTGCTCTCCTATGCTTGCTAATGATAGGGTCTGTAACAAGCTCTCTTCGCCTTTTGCAGGAATTTGAAGTGCCTGTCCAGGTTTTTCGATGCAAGAGTGATAGATGAGGGACATCATGAAGAACCCTCATCCAGAGATGGACTATGCGCGTGAGAGCCGCATGATGAAAAGTTCGACCTAATCACCCTCGAGAGCCATTGAAGGGTCTCTTTTGGTGAAAGGTGCGCTTATTATAAGCTCTGCAGGCTTCCATGACTGGTCATGGTGTAACCAGGGTCAGGCCGATTCAGCAGTTTCCACAGATCAGATCTATTTGGCACTGGCACTGGCACTGGTTGACAAGCACGAGGATGCGATAGAAGTTTGCCTGATGCCCATCGGCATAATCAGCCTCAGCCGTTCTGCTGCTCTTGGGTTGTGATCGGTAAGGATATATTGAGTAGGCGAGGGTAGAAATGAGGTTGCCAAAGTCACATAACATGAAGAGGAGAATCGTTGAATGTGGTTGCCAAGGAAATGGGAGCATCTCTCTCTAAGTTGTGGTGGCCGGAAGAATGTATTTATCGGGGACTTCAGAATTGGCCCGAAGGCCCCAGTTGGAGTTACCTTATGTACGGGCTGAACATTGTGTCTATGTGTTCGAATTGGTAAAGGTCTTCCTTCCAATCCCACCAATGTTCGCAGACTCCGGAATGTTCGACTGCACGCATCTCTCTCATCACCAGCATCCACGATAAAATCTCCCTATGCTCCCTATCAATGGCGACTGCGATGATTGCGTACCTACATATCTCAAGAGCTCGCCGTCAAAAGCCATCTTTTCCATACTGCCCTTTGCTCTAACCTTTCTCTTTGTGGCGGTGATTGTGCATCAGAAAGTCTACCCGCTGCTGTCCTCGTCGACCAATGACAAGCTCAATCGATCAGCATTTTCTCCCACTTCTCCCCATGGAGAGGCCTCTGCACAATCGGCCGCGTACGAGAAACGCATTTCCAAGCGCATCTCATCCGTGGCCTTCTCCGCAACCATAGCTCTTTCAGCCGTCCTGACCGAGCTGCTCCTCTGTGAAATCTCGAACTCGTTTAATCCAACTACCAGGAAGATCTCAATTAGCGCAACCGTTACAAGTCTGCTATGCCTGTTGGTTTTGGTCATACCTCTATTGGAGATATACTCCTTGATCTCCCGCTTAGGATGGAGATTCACTGGTGGTACCAGGGCGAGCGCCCTGGCTGCTTGGGCGCTTGAGGTTATTGGATTCACCACATTTCTGGCTGGCTTCTGGTTCGTCGGAGTGCTTCTACCAGATGCCGGTGAAAGTCAATCGAAGGCCGGCGCAAATCTCGTCACAGCATGCCTCGAAAGGCTAGGGATTACGGGGACCTCAATGATGGCGTTGCTTTCTGGTTTTGCCGCAGTCAGCGCAATTTGGCAGAACCTCACAACCCGAGCTCGGATAGTCTCCGAAGCCGATATCAATCGCAAGCAAGCTGGGCTAGATGCGACGTTGGATATGCTTTCAGCCAAGAAGGCTCGTCTCAAGCAATTGGAACTAAAAGTGTCAGATGCCCCTGCGAGAGGGTTCTTTCAGAAAGCTATGGGCTCCATTCGTGGCAATGCCGACATGCAGGAGCTGAGAACGCTCGAGCTTGAGGTCTCTGGCTTGAAGACAATGTCTGCTTCCCTGCACAACTCACTTTCTATCCTCCGGTCCAGAAAGGCATCACAGCTTCGGTCATCTACGGCCATTGGACGCGCCACGAATCTTGTTTCCTATGTCTTCTCTTGCTATTGTGTCTATCGGATTGGTTCTATCATGATCAACATCATCCGAAGAACTCTATACTCAAACTCGTACTCTGCGCCTACAGATCCCGTCACGAATGTTATTGCTTTGTTCGCACGACATGTCTATCCTTCCCTGAACCAAGCAGCTTGGGCAAGACAGATATCCTTCTTGCTGAGTGGGGTCATCCTCACGGCGTCTTTCAATGCAGTGCTACAGACGTTCCATCTTTTTGCACGATTTTTGCCTGGGGTTCTGCAGGCCGCCAGATCAAATATCCCATTGCTCATTAGTCAAATTGCCGGATTATACGTCATCAGCTCAGCACTGCTGTTGAGGAATATGATGCCTAGGGAGGTTGGGGGTGTGATCAGCGAAGCGTTGGGTACTGGTGTACTTCAACCTGCATGGACGGAGAAGTGGTTTGATGGATGGTTCATTGGATCTGTGGTGGTGACGGGTGTTGGAATCTGGCTGAGCCACAAGGTCAAAGGTGATGGCGTCTGGGATGACGATACATGGGATACAGATGTTGAAATGGGGAAACGGTTATAGATTGTATTACTGTTGACATTAGACATCTGCATGCATCTGCATGCATCTATATTCCGTAGCAGCATCCTGACCCAAACCTGCCTCTGACCACTCACATCTTTACCGGATTCCAGGTTACTAACCCCCTGTAGCAGTGAGATAATGCTTGGCGGAAGGGGATGACATCTGCGGCACTCCAGTACTTAACCAGTGGGATAGATGGCTACATAGTGTAATCTGGGATCAGCGGTCTGTTCTCTGCCGTTGTCATCATCCATCTACATCTACGCTCTGGAGCAAGATTCCAGTCCGCTTCCATGACAAACATCACTCCTGTTGTCTCTTTCCTCCTCACCACCGAACACGCCGCCGCTCCAATTCAAGAGCATGTCCACTCGCCAGACCGCCTGGATACCTTCCTCCAAGAAGCCTACCGGATAGTATGTCTTACTCATGAAGTGTGCATTCCACTCACTGTATACGTGTTCTAACGGTTTCCCTCTTTTTCTTTCCTTTAGAACTCACACATCTCCTCCCTCCTTGTCTACCTCCGTCAAATCCGCCAACCCTACCTCTCCACCTCTACTGCTCCACCTCCACGCAAACATCGCAGCACACCGGATGATTCCCGCGCCCAATCTCCTCCGATCCACCTAACCGACGCCCAACGCACCGAAATCGACACGCAGACCTCCACCCTCCTCCACGAACTCAGCAGCAACATCTCCTCTCTCACCGCCGCCGAGAATCTACGCAACTCCACCGAGACCGCACTGCTTGAACGGCGGTTTGGAAGCAAGCGTGGCGGAGGAGGCAGGAACAACGTCCTCTGGCGATGGGCCGCAGGGGGAGAAGACAACGCGGACGATGGCGATGAATCCGCAGGGAAGGGTCATGAACAGCTAGAAGCCGAGGGGCGTGCAACCAGTATCAAAACGTTCCGGGAGGGCGTATTGTGGTACCTGGGATGGAGGCTCCAAGGCGCGGTGGAGACGCAGAGAGGGATGGTGGAGGTGCGGGCGGCGCGGGAGAGAGAGAAGGAAAAAAGTGTGCTCTGGAAGATGAAGACGGATGCATCAGCAGCAGCAGGCAGCACCGTGGAGTCCAGCGGTGGTGGGATGGGAGGTGGGGGCGGTCAGATCCCGAGACGCACAGCGACAGCCACCCAGAACAGTATGAATGGGCATCTCGACTACAAGATGGATGACAACTACAACCCCACCCTCGACGACTCCATCACCAACCGAGATCGAACCAGCGAAGAGATGGAGATGGACAACCTTCCCCCCAACCTGCAGCAGCTGTTCGAATCCGAAAACTCTACCCTCCTCGCCCACTACAATACGACCCTCTCGAAAATCGCTCAGGCAGAGAAGTCTTTGCTGGAGATATCCTCGCTGCAATCTACGCTGCTCACGCATCTGTCGACTCAGGGCGAGATGATCGAGCAGCTAGTGCAGGATGCGCAGGGGACGGGAGAGGATGTCAGGAGGGGGAATCGCGAACTGAAGAGGGCCGGGGAGAGGTGGGGGAAGGGACTTGCTAGGGGCGTGTTCTGGGTCACGGTGGGTCTCTGCGGGTTCTTGGTGGGCTGGGATCTGGTTTTCTAGTGGTTAACAGGAGGTAGATGTTGTGGCCCAACCTGCAAAGTAGGAGGCGGAGGTGGGGGTCAGCGATATGGCAAGATATGGCGAGCACGACCTTTGGGTTGATGGTAAAGGTGTCGATGATGATAGCACAGGGGTCACTCAAGAAGGCGAACCTACGAGAGGGACAGGCTGTGTCTATCTGTCGGATTGTTCTGGCGAAAGCATAGTTAGGGAATTGGGATGGCTTGTAGAGCCTGGGTTGTAGAGCCTTGGTTGTAGGGTTTTTCTAAGACACCTTACAATGGTGCGTGTTTGAGTGCCAAAATGGGCGCATGAATCAACCATACTTGCAGTGCCAGGCTCAGAGATAAAAAGTTCCAACAAATCTGCCTGAGATACGTCCGGTCATTTCCGCGAAATCGGGATGATCGGTTGATTGTGCTTCTCGCTTCAGGCTGGGTGTTTTTATGAAATCTGCTTATTTCGTTGAGTATTGGTGGATGTGATGGCGTTGGGCAAGCTTAGAGGTTCATGTGCTGTGTAATATGGGAAGGCCTCAGGGAGATGGAGACAGAGGGAGGAGAAGGTTGTCCTGAAGACATGTAATGGCATGAGGCTAATCCCACAACTCTCCAGATTGCTGGGCATGGAACACAGTCTACCGGCTGAGGGGTGTTGTGGACACCAGTGGTGGTGTAATTGCGGCCTTGTCAAGGAAGTGAAGAGCGTTGAGTGAGCCAAGGGATGCTGAATGAATTCATGATTCGAATCCCGGATGTTAACCTGTTCGCGTCAGCCAGCGTTGCGGGAGGACAGTGGACTCCTTTCCAGCACATCCTCTCCTCTCGTTCTGCACCATGCCAAGCGATGAAAGCAAAGCCCCATCCCGAACTATGCAAAGCATACCACCTCAGCACGGCCCCGCCCAGCCCTTCTTGCACGCCCTCAACACACATACTCCCCCCCCCCTTTCTTCAACTAAACAAGCTCCCCTCCCCGCCATCCAACTCATCCGCCTGCCTCCTTAAAGCATCCGCCTTGAACTTCCGAAACGCCGTCTCGATCCTCCTCCTCGACGCGGGATCGCTGGTGATGGTCCTCGACGCCGCCGCCGAACCGACCAGCAAACCCGTCTCCCCGCCCAGGAAGATACCCGCGATGGAGAAGAAGGTGTACGTGACGATATCGCCCGGGGTGGTTGGCTTGAGGAGCGGAGTGATATCTGGGATTTTCTCTGCGTGTGAAGACGGAAGGAGAAGGCAGGGTTAGCTGCTCTGAGCTATAATCTGACAGTTGGTATGGGGTTGGGCGGGGAGGTAGATGAGTGGGTAAGGTAACATAACGTAAAGTAACGTACCGGTCCTTCCGCCCGGAAAGACCACGGCTTCCGGTCTCTCTATGGCTCTAAAAGCAGTGAAATAGGCGAGCCGGTTCTTGCGGATACGGAACGCGAGAGCGACTCCCAGGCCCAGACCGAGGAGGGAGCCGATGCTGGCATAGCGAGAGACCTTGCCCGCTGCGCTCTGCAGCCTGTCGCGGTCTTCTTGTTCGAGACTTTCCACGTCATAGGTTGGTTAGTTGGTTAGTTGATTGGCTCGGGTTGTGGGAGAAAAGGCAAGCAAGCTTCCCCACATGGAAGCTGGGGATGGGGATGGGGATGTGTATACTGGGGGTTGGGGCACGGGGAGGAACACGGACTCATGTTTGTAATGCTGCTCTGCGAGATCACGGAGATCATCGCCAACGCCCTTTCTCAGCGCGGCTACCGAATCAGACATGTTGTTAGATGGGGGAGGGTCTTTCTGTGTGTCGAGCCAAGAATATAATATTTATTTCGAGGTTTGCTCCGGTAATGGAGGTCTAAGGCATTACAGCAGCTTGAACAACGGATGTTATGCAACATTAGGATGAGGAAAACATGATCTGTGGGGACAAGTATTCGTGTTAATGTTAATATCATGATGCGATTGCGATACAGCCTCAAAGCCATGTCAGCTATTTGAGGTATCATGACTGCCTTTTGTCTACCCTGCTAGCTATGCCTGGAGAGGTAACACACCCGGTGACGAAACTATGCCAACGCCTAATGAACGCCACCAATCCTTCTTTGCCGTAATGTCGTGTTGTCGCGTTGTCGAGACCGGAGCTTGCCATCTATTGTGTCTCCTTCACCGTTGCACTGACTGACTCTGCAACATATGTGACGTTGTGCGTGTTGAGGCCTGCCATGCTGATCCGCCCGTTTTTCGTCATGTAGATATGCCATTTGTCCTTCAAAATGCCTACCTGCTTCTCATTGAGGCCAGTGAAGCTGAACATACCGATTTGACTTGTGATGTGGTTCCATGTCCCTGGCGTTTGAAACTCCTCCAGCTTGTCTCGGAAAGCCTTCCTCATCTCTATGATACGTCCGCTCATGGTCTTGAGATCTCGTTCCCATTCTTTGAAAAGATTCTCATCATTCAAAATCATGCTTGCAATTCTTGCACCATACGCAGGAGGGTTTGAGATCTCGCTTCGTTGTAAGATAGCAAGCTGGCTGGCAATTCTGCTGACAGTATCCTGAGCGTCGGATCCTGGTGCAGTCACGAAATGGAAGGCGCCCGCTCTTTCACCATACAAACCAAAGTTCTTCGCATATGACTGGGCAACACACAGCTCAAAACCTTGCTCAACAAAATATCTCACAGCCCATGCATCCTTCGCCAGATCGCCTGATGCAAAACCTTGGTATGCACAGTCGAAGAAAGGGAAGTGGCTGCCTGCTTTCACAACCTCTGCGATCTTCTTCCATTGATCTTGTGTTGGGTCAACTCCTGTAGGATTGTGTGCGCAGGCATGGAGAAGGATGATACTGCCTTTTGTAGCGGAGGAAAGGGCGGATATCATCCCCTCAAAGTCAAGCATTTTTGTCTCGCTGCTGAAGTAAGGATAGGACTTGATTGGTAGGCGGACGTTGGTGAAGATTTGGTTGTGATTGGCCCATGTCGGAGAGGACATGTAGATCGCAGGGGTAGGTTGAGGGAGAAACTTGGAGAGAAAGGCACCACCAAGGTGTACGGCACCTGTCCCTGAGACGGTTTGAAAAGATACAACCTAAGGCCGCTCAGTCCTGCAATATTCATCTAGGCTCTGGATGACACCCACTCTTTTCTCGCGGATTGCGGGACTATCTGCTCCCAGAACCAGCTTCTGTGAAGCAGTGGTGAAGTCTGCAAGACCAGCAATAGGGAGGTATTCATGGTTGAGGTCAGGATCTTTGCGCAGGAGATCGTCCGCCTGTATATCAGAATTAGCCACATCAACGCCCAGCCGTCCAGAGTACCAGGCTAACCTTCTTGACAACAGGCAAGACCCATGGTTTTGCGTTGTCGTCCCTATACGCACCAATACCTAGATCCACTTTCTTGTCAAAGGTATCCTTCTTATATGCGGCCATCAGGCCAAAGAGTGGATCTTCCGCAGCACGTGGCACATTATCTGCGGTGAACATTGTGGGAGAGCCGGCGGAACCCATAGTATGGTAATTGATCTGATTCAGTCGAGAAGTTGTGGTGGAAGAGGTGAGAGATTGTGAAGGAGACATTATTCTGAATTCGTGGTGGCAGCTTGGGGATAGTTAGCTCCAGGTGAAGCTAGTTAGCTTAAAGTCCGTGCTTCTTGGGGGGTGATGGGCTGCGGTTCCGCAGAGGCTGCAGGGCGCTTTAAGTAACATTTGCAACGTCATTTGACACCGAGGCAAAGCCCATCCACATGATTGACAGGGAGATGAAGAAAACGATTGTACGGGATGTGTGTACCAAAGTACCTGCATGGAGGTTATCCATGTCATGTTGCTATCATGTAGGTATTCAATACCTGCCTGTCCAAGTTGCCTTGAGCGTACTCTTTATTTCACATTGAATTCGTTGGTACAATTTCCAGCTGTAACCCATTGGATGACCATATTCATTACTTTTACCACTCTGTCAGCCAACAACACATCCACCTGCACTCTCTTCTCTCTCCCCCAGATCACCTCTGTCCCTGTCCAAGCCATGGGTTCCCACTACCTCCTCCAACAGGTCTCCTGTTCACCCCGGACCCCGCTCGGGCCCGCTGCTGTGAAGGTGGTGGGGCCGGGTATGTTGAATGCCTTTCCTCCCACTGCGGTAACGCAGTCGTAGCCATTGGCTGTTGTGGCGCTACGGGGTATGTGTATTCATGAAAGTCTTGTCCTCCGGCCGCCGTCCCTGGTCTGGACGCACTCCTTGGAGGTGGAGTCACGACTTCATGAATGGTTGCTGGGCTCTGCATAGATGCCCCTGTTGGACTGCCAGCCTTTCTTCGACCACGATTTGACTCTTTACGGAGCAGACCCCGGACTTCCTCAATGTCCTGGCTGCGCCTGCTCTCTGTCTTAGCCAGTGCAAGCTCTTCGTTAGCTTTGTAGTAGTTGTTCGTATCGTCATGCGCCGGATCAAGACCTGCCGGCCTGGCATTCAGTGTTTCAAGAATAGAAGCCTCAGCTTTGGCAGCTGTGCTTGTCGATTGGGTGCTTACGCCGCGAGGAGCTACAATGCCTCCGAGGTAGTCCACCGAGCTTGATTTGCCTGTAGTGGTATTTCCAGCTGTATCGGGAGATTTGGGGGGGTCATCGTTATCTTCCTCCACGTTCTTTGGGATCATACGTTTCTTGTCCTTTTCATCGGAGAACTCCTTCTTGTTTGCTGCTGCTTGCTCGTCGGAGATGGTGACAGAGTATGTAGGTTTGCCGATGTCCCCAAGCACAGCATCTCCTGCGCCTGGACCATAGATGGGAATCTTGCGAAGAGCAAGGACGAGAGCACACATAAATTTGGAGCGACGTGATGCTCGGACAGCTTCGTTGGACCAATTCGATTTGTGGCGGATCTCAATGCAGAGTTCAAGCTTGTTCATCTCAGCAATTCCGGTCACCTCGATATCGATGTCGGGTTGGAAGTCACGGTTGTTTTCCTTGTCCAGCACGAATGCTGCAATTTCATTCTTGAGGAGTTGTATATCTTCGAGTGTGGTGTCGAAGTTGATGTAGAGCAGGACCTGCTCACGCATTGCTTTGCTTCGACTGATATTGTCGATCCAATTAGTATTGAGTACGATGTTCGGAACCTGGGTGGTTTTGTGGTCCTTGACCTTGCGGAAGACGGTAAAGAGGAGCGAGATGCGCTCGACGACAAGCTGTGATTGACCGATATCAACACGATCACCAACATCGAATGGGTGCTTGACAAATAGGAAGATACACGAGCCAAGCACTTCCTGGCAGGTTACAGCAAAAACGAACGAGAGAGAGAGCAACGCGGTCCCAGCCGTTGCCAAAGTGGTGGTGAAATTCTTGTTGAGGAAGGCCACAAAGACAAATACGATGATAATGGAGGCGACCACCGTAAGGAGGTTGTCGAGGACGTGAATGGCTTGGTCTACATCATGCATGCTGCTAGCGATGGAATGCCTTTCGCGTCCAAACTCGCAGACAGTCAAGATCATCTCATCCAAACTGATATCACCGTTACCATCCCGGTCAAGGCAGGCAAAACACTCTTCAGCTTCCGCGGTACGCTCGGCGCCAAGGACATCGACAATGTCATCTCGGAAGAGTGCTTCTCGTCCTTCCATGACGAACGACATCCATAGACGACGGGCAAGAGCTTCGGACGATGAAGTCTTCTCGAGAGCTTCGACCACGATGGAGTGGGCTGATGTTGGATTGAAAACTTGTTTGCCAGTTATCTCTTGCGCCACGTTGCCAAAGGCAGCTGTAATCTTGTCACCCACACGCCCGACGTTCGCGCCGACATTCTGAATGAGTCGCATCGGCGTAGCTGATCCCGACCCATTGCCAACCTTGCTGCTGACATCGATAGAATCATTGATGAGATAATCTTCGGCAGCGAATTCGGGGCAGTATGCCGGGAACAAGGCCCTCGAAGCATCATAGAGACAGCTCAGCAAGTGGATGTTGCGTTTTGAGGCCTTGATCTTGCTGTCGAATTGCTTACGATGATAACTGATGGAGATCAGTTGCACCAGCAGCTTCTCTACAAGGAAGACCAAGGTTGAGAAAAGTGCCGCAAACAGGATATTGCGTACGGTCGCCTGCCAGTTTTTGGTTTGGGTGTCCCCAATCTTCCGTGCATAAGGATTCAAGGTCATCAAGGGCGTGAAGGTGGAGACACAAATAGCCGCCCATCCAACCAAGGAAATAGGAATCTCGAGCGCCTTGAGGATCAACGCATATTTGCGAGTGCCAGAGCTGACGATGCCACAGAGGAATTGGAAGACCCAAGGCAGAGATTGTGCAAACAATTTTGCTATCCAGATACCGAGCCACACGATCTCAATCCAGGTGAAGAACCAAGTTATCTGGACACCAGCCACTGTGCTTTTCCGTGCCACTGTAGCACCAATGATGATCGGAATGGCGATTGCGAGAGCCAAAGGCAGCACGTAGAGGAAGTATCTCGTGACAATAGAAAAGTTGAGTATTTTGTTATAGATCTTGCCCATGGAGGTGATGGTGCCATCGTCCTCGTCCTTCTGAGGAAGACCCTTTTGTTCCAACTTTCTTCGTCTGCCGAGACCAGTGTCTGTTCTATGGAAGAGACCGGATTTCTCATTGGGTGTTTGGTTGGGAGAGTCGTTAGTTGAACTGTAAGTGGCAGCGGTAACATTGGCATCGCCTTTGCGAGCACCGGTAGCACTCTGGTTCGAGACTGAGGTCATGGGAATGTTGATTGTGACATCGTTCGGATTCGGCATATTAGATGCAGGTGTGTTCTGTAATTGCTGGAAACCCTGACGAGAGAACCTTTTCTGTGACATGGTGATGATGAAGCAGAGGTGTGTTGGGCATAAAGATTGAATTGATCTGTGTGCCAGCCACTTGATCAAAGATTTGTGAGGTCCAGCCTATGTATTTTACTTCTTGAGAGCACAGAGTAATAGTCGAGTGTTGCTTCCCCTGACCGCAGAATTCGAGGTCGAAACAGTCAGGGATCAAGGAGGATTGGCCTCAGGGGAAACAATTGGCCCTTGAAATATGCCAGTTAGGGAGTGATAATGAATATTAATTTGCTGAGCAAATTGAGAGAGTGTGGTCTCATTCAAAAAAGATGCCAAAAGAGAGGTCGATTAATCCAAGCAAGAGCAAATGATGTCGGTAATGAAGGAGTGTCTTTAAGAAGTGGTACATGGACGTGGAGCAGGTACTCGAGGAGGCATTTTCTTTGGTGGTACGTAGTAAGGAGCTAGAGAAAGGGGGGCGGCTCGTTGGGGCGGTCTGGGTACACAAAGCTATTCCGCCCTCAGCTAGCCATGCCGCCCTTCCCTGCCTGGTGTTGTATTTAGTTAGGGGTCCGAAAAAAAGAAAGTTTTTCGTGCCTGTCATGGTCTAATCTTGACATCTGAAACAAGATCTCTTTCACCAATCCAACCACGATTCCCATCTTCCTAGGTCTTGATATAGACACTGTTCTGGCTGTTCGTCCAGTAATCTGAGTATTTTGCTCTGCGAGGCCTTGTTTGACGCTACGTTACACATGGCTAGTCAACATTCTTGGCCGCACAACATATGTCTCTACACGATAGTAAGAAGGATAGTAAGAAGGATAGTTCACTGTTGTACGCTATCGGTCCAACAGACAGACTGCTGCAATGACCCCTTATGGTTAGTACCTCATACACAGGAGGCACTGGGGGCTACCTTAGTCGAACAACCCTTTGTTGTCATAACACTCTTGACAATTAGCTATCTTAAGGGTATCAGGGGTGTCGAACCTACACAAAAAGAATCTTCAAATGCCTGATCACCAGGGAACATGAAGACTAAGCCACCCGAGTAGGTGCCCTGCCGAAGAACGTGTCTCCATTGTGGATGAACCTCACCAAGGCTCTGGTCTTGAAATACTCGTGCTGCTTGGAGCCCACCACTGCTCCCGCAGTTTCTACTCGTACCATCATACTGCAGCAACAACGTCCTTGCCTAGCACAAGAACCGGATATGTGACATATGGCGAAAAGAGAATCTGTGTGCTTCAAGCTGTCTACAAATGCAGCTTCTTAACTTTGTCAGATTGTGAAGCTTGCTAGTCAGGAAGGTTCATATTGAAGTTACTACGTAAGATGGTATTCAAGGCTGGTCTGACTAATCTGATCACGATACCCTTGGCGTTTTCTGCGCAAAATTTCCGCTCCTACGAAGACAGAGGCGGAATAGTTAGGTAGCGCAAACGAATTGTCAGTCCAGGGCGCGCCACTTGCAAGGTCCAGTTCAGATAGCTTCTCATCTCTTTGTGTCGATATCTATGGTAATGTATATCTTGTATTTCTGCAACACTACCGCTATCTGGACTTCGTATCCTCCCGTTCTGCCTTTTAATTCTCCAAGAGGTTTCTGTTCTCCCATATTTTAGCTAGACCTACAAGCAATCTTGCCATGGACCAAGAAGGATTTAGAAAAGCAGCCCACGCTGTTGTCGAACACAGTCTGCACCATTTGCATCGTACTACATCCACATTTGCTGATCTAAAACCCAGTAATCGAATATAACTCGACTCTCCCCAATCGCCCTGTTCTTCCCAAGATCCAGCCGGGATACCTTAGGGACTTAATTCCCTCGAATGCCCCAGAGCAACCTGAACCATGGCCCTTAATCCAGGCAGACGTCGAATCACAGATCATTCCCGGCCTCACGCACTGGCAATCCCCCAACTTCATGGCTTTCTTTCCCGCTTTAGTCACCTACCCGTCTCTGCTTGGCGAGATGTACTCCGCTGCCTTTACTGCTCCAGCATTCAACTGGCTTTGTAGTCCAGCTTGTACAGAGCTCGAGACCATCGTCATGGACTGGGTTGCCAAAGCCCTCGCCCTGCCTGATTGCTTTCTCTCCACTAGCTCAGGAGGCGGCGGAGGAGTCATCCACGGCTCCGCCAGCGAAGCACTCGTAACCACTATGGTAGCCGCACGCGAGCGTTACCTCCGCGTAAGAGCCGACGCTGAGGGCCTGCGAAATGGCACGATGGAGCGTGATGATCGCATAGCTTTCCTCCGAGGCAGGCTAGTAGCCCTGAGCAGCGACCAAGCACACTCCTCAACCCAGAAAGGCGCTCTCATAACCGGGACTCGCTACCGCAGCATCTCAACCTCTTTATCAGAGGATCTCTCGCTCACCGCTCCTCGCCTTGAAGAAGCCCTCCAACAATGCCATGCCGACGGTCTGGAACCCTACTACCTGACCCTCACCCTCGGCACAACCAGCACGTGCGCTGTTGACGATTTTGCCTCCATCGCAACCCTGCGCTCCCAATATCCCAACCTCTGGATTCATATCGATGCCGCTTACGCCGGCGCTGCTCTCATCCTACAAGTATATCAAGCCCAATATTCTCAAGACATCGGCCGTGTATCCGACTCTTTCAATTTCAACATGCACAAATGGCTTCTTGTCAACTTTGACGCCTCCTGCCTCTTCGTCCAGAACCGGAATCATCTCACTCGTGCATTGTCTATAAACCCATCATATCTGCAGAATAGTTTCACTGAATCCGGCCTGGTGACGGATTACCGTGACTGGCAGATCCCACTAGGGAGGCGGTTTCGGGCGCTGAAAATTTGGTTCGTAATGAGAAGTTACGGTGTTGAGGGACTAAGGACGCATGTTGAAAATTCTCTTCGAGTTGGTGAGACATTCACCGCTATGGTCGTCGAAAGGCGTGATTTGTTTGAGATTATTGCGACGCCGAGATTTGCGTTAACTTGTTTGAGGCTGAGGCCAGATGTTGCTGCTGCAGCAAGGATGAAGCAGAGACAAGTGAATGAAAAGATATACATGAGTGGCGATACTGAACTTCCTCATCCGAGGTCTGATAGAATCGCGAGCTTGGGGGCTAGCGACACCGGAGAGGGACAAATGCTTAAGGTGGATGCGCAATCTAATCTCCCAGGCCACGATGGGGCAGAACAAGCGTCAGAGACTCTTGCGAACAACCTGACAAAGGATATTGCTGATTTGATCAATTCTCGAGGCGAGATCTTCATCACGCCCACCACCACGGCGAGGAAGACGCTCATTCGCGTGGTGAGCGGCAATCCGGCTGCTAGCAAGGAGCATGCTAAGAAGGCATTTGATATCATCGTGAGGACGACAGAGGAGGTGTTGGATAAATGTAGACAAGATGAAGACTTGAGAAATTGAATATGAGACAGTACTTGCATGAAAGCTCCGTATATAGTGCACTTCGGGGGGGCATGCACCGACATGGACAGGATCTCATCAGCAGCACTTGCTCTTTGTATAGAGCAGACCTCAGATACCACATATCGGATTCGTCAAACTCCTTGCTCAGTCCCATCCAATCAAAACTTCCTCAAATCCCCCAATGGACTATGTCATTCAGTCATACCTAGCATTGGTTGGTATTGAAAACCCTCTTGTCATGAAATTTCCATCTCCAAGCTTCTTCTTATCATCCTTCTTCGTGAATAGGGACTTCAAGGTCTCATTCTCACCACTAACTAATCGTCTTTTCTTCCGCTCGGTTTCCTCTTCGAGCACTTTTGCAGTCAAGTTTGCAGTTGTTGCATTCTTGATGCCGCTGGGAAGCTTGGGCGTGGATGTGCCCGAAAGAGGTGTAGATGGGCATGGTAGAGGAGTCGAAGTTTGCGATCGTGATGCGGACGACTTTGCAATATCGGTGATCTGAGGTGTGGAATCTGCTGCAACCTGCTCCTCTCTAGCAATTTTGTTCGCCTTTCGCTTTTTCGAAGATCCAGATGCCTTTTTTAGAGAGTGTGAGAGACCCTTGTTAGCGAGATCTTCTATACGTTCTCGTAAGCCAGTCTTTTCTGCTTCCGTAGCGGGGAACAGTGTGATGATGTTATTAGATTCATACAAGTGATCACACTGCAGGCAATGTTCTGTCTTCATCTCTTTGATAGCTTCATGCGAGAAGGCATGTCCACAGGGTACGAGATACACTGCTTTCACGGCTGGCCCGAGCTCTTTGGATGTGACTGGACATATCCACCTTTCCTTGTCCATGAACTGATCTATATCCACCTCAAAATGGACTTCAATGACATCCTTGAGACTCTTGACTCGACCTTCCAGCATCTTGTCGCAATCCTCCTTATTGAGCGTAGACGCCTCATCCGGCAGCAGATATTGTAATACAGCATCTTTATTGTACAAGAGCCCAGCGCAATCCGAAACGACTGGCCGCCGCAGAGGTCTATGTGAGAGTGGACACCACGACCATCGATGTGCTAAATGCTCTTTCTGTGTTTCTTTAAGCTCTGTGGTGGTAAGATTCCGCGCTGTCTCTTTGACAAGTTCACGTCGGGTTGGAATGCTGTATCATATCAGAGACAAATCCGCAAGGAAAGAGCATCTGTACTCACCTACCACCATCGTTGCCCATCGTTGATTCTGATATTTCAAGGTAGAAAGTGATGTGAGCGTGAGGTTCACCACTCAAAATATGTTCCCAGCTGCGGAGTAAATACTAGTTAGGACTCCAGCGTCTCGGAACTTTGGGTGGATTTAAGCTCTATGCAGTCAGTGAGGGGTACATCAATTAACCGTGCACTTTCAGTTGCACTAAGCTTTGCAGCTTAGTGCACCGCAGCGCAACGAAAAATCGCAGCGCAACGATAAATTTTTTCTATTTCTATAGCTATTGCCCCCCCTCATCGCTAATTTGATACTCCAATTGGTCCTCATAGTCCATAGCACTGATACGAAGACGGGCATGCGCAGAAATAGCCCTATAGAAGCGTACGAATTTGGGTCTTTCCCGTTTAGGGCATTGACGCCGAGAGTACTCCTTCTTCTCCCAACTCTCTTGCTCCCTTCGTGTACGTAATCGAATTCGCTCCTTGGCCCTCTCAACAGTAATAATGCCCCCTTTTTGTACGGTACGGCGCGTGGCTTTCGCACGCGCAGCGCGTGCTGCTTCGGCCAATTGAGTGTGCTCCAAATCCGCCTCTGCTTGGGCCCCTGATTGTACGCGCGTTATAGCACCCTTAATAAATTTGTGCACAAGTAATTCGCTCTCTGAATCAAACTTAATATCCCTTTGAATAATCTCTGCGAATTAAGCAATTTCGTAGACCTTTTTGGGCGTTTTTAAGATATCTAATGAATCTAACTTATTAGAGTTATTTTCAGAATCAAAGGCCAGTGGTAGAGATAATTTGGCAATAACAACGTTTGGGTTATAGGGTATAAGGCCAGTCTCTCGAAAAGCACTCAAAATTGTAGAATTTTTGAAAGTTTGCGTACGAATTTCGTGGATATTAGTCAAAAAGGCTGCTCTTGAAAATAAGTAATCGCCAAGTCATATAATAAAGTAGTTGTAGAAGATATATAGAATAAGGAGGAAGGCAGAAGGGAATAATAGTATTATCCTAACAATATTGTATAAATTCGAATTCAAAATGGGTATTAAATCTGTCTGAAATTAGTAATTAATATACATCCTTTGAAATAGCTTTTGTAGATTTATCAAAATAATGAATCCACTTATTATGAATATTAGTATTCGAATATCTAGTTTCGCTACACGTAATAAGATAATTCGAAGGCAATTCGTCAACAAATGTGGCCTCTGAGAGGGTTTGGAGCGCCACTACAAGAATTGGTGGCAGAACCGAAGATAATTCATTAATAAATATGGCCTTTAAGAGGGTTTAGAGCGCCACTATAAGAATTAGTAGCAGAACAAATCTATTAGCGCCTACACACTTAATAAAAGTAAGAGATTCGCAATTATCAGGATCATTAATAAAAGAGGGCAATTAAGCGTTTTTCTTTTGTATAATAACTTTGTACGCTTGATCAACGCCTATTTGAAAGCCTGTTTTATCCATATTATAGATATCCTCTTCAAGAATACCGTATTTTGTCTTGGTCTTACGAAATCGCTCAAAATGAGCTTGTATCTCCTCTTGATTATGCGTAAACTTTTATTAAATAGAGAGAGGCTTTCTCTTCTTTATAACGTCCTTCGGATGGCGTTGTAGAAAGCGTCAAGACTAATCTTTGCTGACTATAGGGGGGGCAGTGGTAGAATTGCTGTGGGCACGTTCAAGGATAGAATTCGCAGCGCTTTGAAGCATTTGAGGGCGTGCACTCACTCCTGATTCGTCTAATCGATCAAGATAGTGACAAAGAGCAAGCTCTTGGTCCTCATTGAGCTTCTTATTATTCCCCCCGCATTGTATCTTATTTTGAACGCCCTTGAACCTTCTTCGAAGTCGTTGAGGAGGAACGTCGAATTGGCGCGCTATTTGCGAGATATTGGGGTATTCGGCTTCGTTTAACGCGTAAATAGCATCATCAATTCTATCCTCAATTTCTTGATAGGATTCGGCCATTTTTCGTTGAATAAGAGGTCCTTTTGGCGGAGTGGTTGATGTGTCCCTATTCTTATGCTACCGTACCCACCCTTATTACCAAGACATGTATTTCATATACTGCGTCACTACAGAGCTGCCGGAAACACCAACTTTGAGGGATAGAGATGCTTTCATTGGCTATCACTACCCATACTTCACCAGGATCACTTCATACTATACCCAATAGAAAATTGTTAATGCTTAAAGATGGCGCCGGAATGTATGTACTCGTACTCCGTACAGTTGAAGTATAGTGCTCCGTACAGCGGGTTGTCACGGGGTTAAGCACCTGTGGAGCTATTTCATCCGAACTTTTGGTATCTTTATTTTTAATCACAACGATGTGAGGCCTTGGCACTTGTCACTACATTCTGTGTACGGAGTATATATTTCATCTTCTGCAGGGTCGATCCTAGACTCCTAAGCATCACACATCTGCATATCATAGCATACTGCTCCACAACGACCACCACAGAATTGACGATTTGAGCCAATAGCGCTCCACACGAACACACAGACCCAATTCGATAGCAGTAACAATGAAGGTCCTTCTCACTGGTGGCAGTGGCTTCATTGCGGCACACATCCTGGATCAGCTCCTGGAACATGGGTTTGTGAAGAAGTTCGTTAACATTTCATATCTCCTGCTGATCAGCTTCCAGGCACGACGTTGTCACCACCGTGAGATCGGAAGAGAAAGGTCGGAAGATTTTAGAGAATCACAAGGGTGTTCCTCAGAGGAAGCTTTCATATGTCATCGTAAAAGACATCGCTGAAGAAGGCGCATTTGATGAAGTTGTTGTTTCTGATCCCCCGTTTGATGCAGTTATACACACTGCTAGCCCTTACCACTTCAATATCACGGATCCGAAGAAGGATTTGCTTGATCCTGCCATAATCGGGACCACAGAAATATTGAAAGCTATCAAAGCTAGTGCACCAAATGTCAAGCGGGTTGCGATCACATCGTCCTTCGCAGCAATTACCAACCCTAAAAATCACCCGAGGATTTACTCTGAAGAGGATTGGAACCCAGTGACAATGGAAGAGGCTCTTGAGGACCCGGTCTCAAGCTACCGAGCAAGTAAGACCTTCGCGGAAAGGGCAGCTTGGGACTTTGTCAGGAACGAGAAGCCTAACTTTGAGTTGGCTACGCTCTGCCCTCCATTGGTCTTCGGGCCTGTGATACATTATCTTAATTCTCTCCAGGCCATCAACACGTCTAATGCACGAATAAGAGATAGCATGCAAGGGAAGATGATAGACGAGCTGGCCCCTACGGGAAGTTTTATCTGGGTGGATGTCCGAGATCTAGCGATCGCTCACGTCAAGGCCATTGAAATACCTGAGGCGGCTGGTAAGAGATTTTTTGTGACAGCTGGACACACGTGCAACAGAGACATCGCCGAATGTATAAGGAAGAACTTTCCCGAATCGCGATCCCAACTCCCACCAGAAAGTACTGAAGGAGATATACAAGGGGAAGTATACAAGTATGACAATAGTCGCTCTCGGAAGATTTTGGGGCTGGAGTATAGATCTCTGGAGGAATGCGTAAAGGATACGGTCAAGTCCCTTCATGCTGTTGGCGCATAGACAATCGCGCGATCTTTGAATACGAATGGATAGGTGTTCTGTATTTCTGCACAGATGGATTAGGTCAAGAAGTTACAGCCAGCTGAGCCTACTTAGTGCGGCAAATGACTCCTCCAATGCTTAGCAAATAACCCAAATCCGTGCTTTCGTCAAATCAAATCAAGACTTTAAGATAAGTATACAGTGTCATTTTTAATGAAATATAAAGGTCTTGGCGGAGTCTTTTTCTGAGATGATAACCCTTGACAGTCCTCCTAACAAAACATGGCTTACTACTTAACATTCAACTCCATTTGACAAATAAATCAAATCAAACCGACCTCTGGGACTAGATAGGCAAATCAAATGGGGTCATGCTTTGGTTTATTGAATTTGATGGATACACTGATCTGATAATGGGTACTGGGGAGGGAATATTAACAAGGTTTCTGTTAACCCCCTAGTTTGTTCCTTTTGCACGGGTGAGCCGCCGCGATCATACGGAATGACCCGTCTAACGAGTTGAGATCGTACTAGTTAGTACAGTACTAAGTTAGGAACCCTTCTCTCTCCTGGCAGGGGACTGAGACTGTCCATCATGTGGAGCATGTGCTCTACGATGGGCGGCAGTACTGAAATTTGCACCAGACTGGGGTAAAGGCTCTACCGTGCAGGTGACTCTACCGCTGATGAGACCTCCACTGGATTCAGAGTCGACCCACACAAACGCCGCGTTGAACTAATACTGCTGTCACGCGTGATGATTCTGTTCAATCGCTACGGGAAGAAGAAGTTGGCTGCCCCGTGGCCATGTACGAGTATTTCCATGATGATCGAAGGACATGGAAATCTCAGGAGTACTATGTATGCCAAAGTTCTTGCCTGCTACATTACTGATTGGTATGGATATGGGATATTCGGGAGAACGCGCGTGTTTTGAACTTTGAAGAAAGCGGAGATAGTGTGGGACGGCGCTGAGGCATCACGAGGCGGAAGCGGACACTTAGGATTTGCAACCCAGGGACTCGGGTTATGAATACATTTCCAAGCCTGATGGGCGGCATGAACTAGCAAGAGCACTTCGAAGTCGTCTTGGAAAAGCTGCAGCTTCTCAATCCCACACATACTAGTATCGCCGGCTTGAGACTTTGCCTATTACCGCCGAGACCAATGTTTATAGGGAGCTGGATCTGCCAGCTCTTAATCAGATAGAAGAATCTATCCCTGCCCAACCCAATGGCACAATGTCTGTATCACAACTTACTCAAAATGCGCAAATGGCAAATCCATGCTCGATCTACGGACACTGAGCACAACGGGAATAAACTTCCATTTCCAGCTCAATCGCTGCGCCATTGGTGCCAGAGGTTCAGAATTCGTCCAAGTTGAGTAAGACAAAAGCTGGAGATTCACCTGTTGCCACATCCGGAGAAAATGGACCACGCATCTTGTTGATTGATGAAAATAAGATAAACTTACAGCTGATTCGAACCTTTTGGACAAGTAAAAATACCACTTAGTTGATTCAACCGAGGACGGTAACATCGCTGTCAACACCGTGAAGGCTGCCGATAGGCCATGCGACATCATCTTCGTGGATAAGCCGTAAATTCAAAGTTCCAGATCTCCCAGGCATATAATCTGCAGCTAACTTGAGCTCATCAGATATTCTATGCCTATTGTGGACCGGATGTCACGTGATATATAGCG
>NW_006916555.1:0-6029 GCF_000464535.1 Endocarpon pusillum Z07020
ACGGGTGGCGAAATCGTATCGCTGCTAGGCCACGCCTGACGTGACAGCAACATCAGGGGGCCTAAGCCTGATGCCGCCGCTGCATTTGCAATGCTAACATAGTTAATTAGATAATTATCTTTTATATATAATTTTAAAAGATTTATAATATATTAATAAAAATTAGCTTCTAATTTTATATAATAAAATTTAATATAAAATATATAAAATAAAAGTTCTAATTAAGTATAAATAAAAGTTACTAAAACTCTTTATATAAATATATATATCTTGTTAAATTATTGCTAAGCCGCTAGCTTAGTAGTTATTATATAACCTAAGGCTATGCCGGAACAAGCATAGCGCTATTAGCTACTAGAGTAAAATTATACTTAAACTTTAGACAGGAGTTGAATATAACGTCTGTATAAGTTACTAAATTAATTATTTAATTAAGTGCAGATATTCATAGATAGCAGAAGCAGTTTTAGCGTTACTAAATATATAAAATAAAAGTTCTAATTAAGTATAAATAAAAGTTACTAAAACTCTTTATATAAATATATATATCTTGTTAAATTATTGCTAAGCCGCTAGCTTAGTAGTTATTATATAACCTAAGGCTATGCCGGAACAAGCATAGCGCTATTAGCTACTAGAGTAAGATTATACTTAATCTTTAGACAGGAGTTAATGTATAAGTTACTAAATTAATTATTTAATTAAGTGCAGATATTCATAGATAGCAGAAGCAGTTTTAGCGTTACTTTTAACAGGTTATAAGCCTGGAGAGCACCCTCTGAATGCTGACAAACAAATAAAGCATTAAGCAATTAAAGGAGATCCTAATTAGTAGCATTCTGTAACCCCTTATTCCGAAAGGTCCTAAATCCGCCTAGCAGTTTTAGGACCTTAAGTCAATTAGACTCCTCTATAGCCTTGAAGCTCTCTAAAGTCCTTTACAGTCTCTGCAAGATAAGCTCTATTAATAATAATGACTATAAGAAGCAAGAGAAGCTTAAGGGCTTTGAAAACTGGCCTTGTTAGTCTAATTTGGCCTATTTACATCTAATAGAGAAAGAGCTATAGAAATACATCACCCCTGGTCTACTGAACGACCTAGATAATTACAAAGCTGTAAGAGCAACCTATATCCTAAAGAGGGACGTAAGTAATAAGCTGTTTTAGGGCATTAAGGCTATTAATAACCTACAGCTTATCTAGAATCATCTTAAATCTATATGCTTATAAGCCGGATAAGGCGTTATTTATATATCCTTATAAGAGCTCTTCTTTTATCTAGCTAATTATAAACTCTTTAGCCTTAAGAAGTCTATTAATACTTGTATTAATAAGCTATTAATTATTATTAAGCGGATTTATATAATTATTAACCTTATAAGAGATATTTAGGAGAATATTTAGATTATTTAACTTCTTAAAGGCCTTCTTACCTAATTTAATAATAAGAAAGAATATATCTTTAATTAGAAAGATATAAAGCTAGCTAACATTTAATAAATACTCGCTTTTAAAGAAGTACAAATTAATATAGACCTTAAGACAAGCCTATTATTTAAAGTAGCTATAAGTGTAAGATTTAGGAGCAGATAACGTAAGAACCTAGCTAAGATTTAATGCTATAACTATAATAAACTTAGCTACTTTATAAAAGACTACAAACTAGCTAAATAAACTAAAAAAAGCACTAATAAGAGGAAAAATATTACTAAGTTAAAGCAGCTAGCCTCTAAATGCTATATTAATCAAGTAAAAGCTAAAAATAATATAAATAGCGACTCTAAATAGTAAGAGTTCCCTTA
This sequence comes from Endocarpon pusillum Z07020, assembly GCF_000464535.1. Classification (NCBI taxonomy): domain Eukaryota; kingdom Fungi; phylum Ascomycota; class Eurotiomycetes; order Verrucariales; family Verrucariaceae; genus Endocarpon; species Endocarpon pusillum. The sequence continues at coordinate 1,803 of NW_006916555.1, forward strand.
TAATATTATTTATATAATAAAGTTAACTAAACTTAATAAAGAATATAATTAATATATTAATTCCTATGCTAGCAAACATATTATTAACTAGAGCAGTTAGTTCTAAGTACTAATAACTATAAATAAATAATTTATTACTACTAATACTAATACTATTATAGCTAAATAAGTTAGTATTATTAGAATTAAGACAAAAGATAACTATATAAATATTAATAATGTAATATATATGCTAGCTTATATAAGTAATCTCTTATCTCTTAGTTAATTAAAGTCAAATAAAGTAAAATATATAAATATAGATAACTAGATAATACTTATTATTAATAAAGAAATTATCACTTATATAACTCTTAAGAATAACCTTTTTGTACTTAATAGTACTTATGCTACTATACTAATAGCTGTATAAGGCAGACTAATATTTAAAACAGCTAAGAATCTATAATAGCAACTATAGCATTATTAATTCAGTTATATAAGCTATGTTCAAGTTACCTAAGTTAGCAGGATGTCTACTAATATAGATCTAGCTACTTTAGATACAGATTAGGCTATCTTTAAACTAGATCTAGCTATTTCTAGAACAAAGCTAACTAAATAACAAAAGGATAATTAATCTGTAAGCCTTATATTAAGAGTAAATAGACATAAATAATTTATTATAAAGGAGAACAAAAGACTATAAGGAAACTCAAATTAGTATATTCTGACTTATAAGGACCTTATTACCCTGCCTTCTTTTGTAGTAAGCATTATACTATAATGTTAGAGGACGACTTTATAAAGAAGAGTTAGATAGGCTTCCTGATATAGAAGTTAAATGTATATAAGTACTTTAAGAACTAGCACGCTATAGTAATAGCTAAATTAAAGTATCCTTTAATAGTGCTTTAAATTAATAGAAAGGAAAAATTTATAAGTATTACCCTTAAGGACTACTATAAGATAAAGGGCATATCTATTAGTTTCTTTGTACTTTATACCCCTAAGTATAATAGTAGTATAGAGTAAGCATAAAGAACTATTTATATAATAAAGAACTTAATACTAATTAATAATGACTTATCAAATTACTTTTAGGCTAATACTATAAATATTACTAATTATACCTAAAATTAACTATTAATAAGAGGAATTAAGATAACTCCTAAGTAAACTTAGACTAGCTAGATACCCTATCTTAGTTATCTATAAATATTTAGTAATACTATCTATACTTATATCCTTAAAGAAAAGCAATAAAAGTCTAATGTTAAAAAAACCTAGACTAGCATTCTAATAAGGTATATATTAATTATAAAGCAAATCCGTATATAGAGTCTTATATAACAAAATGCTTATATTATCTTAGTATACTTTATTAATAAAAGATGTAAGAGAGCTAACCTTTTAATACAGTACCCTTTGCCTTCTTTTATAGATACTTTATAAAGAACATATATAAAGAAAGCACAACTAGATACTCTTAAAAAGAGAGGTAAGCCTTAAAAATAAGCTAATAATGCTATAGATATACTTAATTTTATACCTCTTTTAAAAGGAAGATTAATTAAACAAGACTAAGATATATCTAAGAGAATTAGACTAAGTAAGTTAAGTATATAGCTAGTAAGAGAACTGTCTGTTATAAAGCAATATAAAATAAGTAAGCGACGGCTATAATAGCTCTCTAGTGTCACGGAGTTGACATGGAGGCCTCCTGGGGCCTAGATGGAGTCGTGGTCCGACTCTCTCTAGGGCATCTAGATAAGGATTAATATACTATTCCAACTGCATTCAAGTAACTTTGGTTACTTGGGCGTAACTCTTTTGTGAAGTTGGATCACTATCTCACTTAACCAAAGTTGACCTTGTTTTAAAAAGCACCCTTGACGTGTAGATAAAGACTGGCCGACAGAGATTCTTCAGCTGGCCAGCGTTCTACTCTTGTATCTACCAAACGGCTGCCATCGTCTACTCGCTTGACCTGTTACTCGCATGTTATTTGCATGCGTTCTTAGTGTCACGGAGTTGACATGGAGGCCTCCTGGGGCTTAGATGGAGTCATGGTCCGACTTTCTCTAGGGCATCTGGATAAGGATTAATATACTATTCCAACTGCATTCAAGTAACTTTGGTTACTTAGGCATAACTCTTTTGTGAAGTTGGATCACTATCTTATCTAGCTAGACAAATAAGTCAAGTATAAAGGTTATAAAAGATCTTATTATAAGTCAAAGAACTCTTATAAAAGTTACAAAAAATCCTATTATATTAAGATAATTCGCTCTTATAATAAATATAATAAGAGGCACTTATAGAGCCTAAGACGTTAAGGCTACTAGCATTATAAGAGTCACCTTAGCGTTAAAAGAAGTATGTTTAAGTAAGAGGAGTCCTAGTATATTTGCAAGTAAAGAGAGAGTATAGCTAGGCTACAACAAAGTAGTATAATTAGATAAGTGTCTTAGTATACTTGTAAGGGCTATAGAGACAAAGCAGCCTAGTTACTCTAAAGACTTAGACAAGACAGCTAGAAAGACTATTAATATAGTAGACGTTAGTAAGTACCCTAGCGTAAAAAAGAGTTTATTATTAGTATGCAAAAACAAAGACTACTTAGGGCCAGATAAGCTAAGGGCCTATATATAAGTAGTAATAGACCCTGTATATAATAGGTAATAAAGAGATACGATTAATAAAGAACTGCAGAACCTAAGTACTTACTAAGCCTAAAGAATTAAGAGGCTATTAAAGGGCCAGAAGTTAGTAAGGTATAAATAAGTATTTAAGATTAAGAGAGATAAGAATAGCTAGCTAATAAGATATAAGGCATAATTTATAATATAAGGCTTTTTATAGATTTATAAGATTAATTATAAGAAGACGTTTACTCTTATTATTAGAAGAGAGTCCCTTAGAATATTTCTTACTATTATTATAGCAAAAGATATAAAACTATATTAGATAAATATATATAAAATTAGCATAAGGATTTACGAATTTAGCGAACATAATAAATATACACACATAGATAATCAACTTCGTACGCAAATCTATTCAAGTATGAGAAGAAACCTATAGAGGCCTAGAAGAGGCAGTCCTATGGCACGACATACAACTACTCCTCGATCCTATTCTCTACCTCTGCTCTTACAGGCAACAAAGCCAGGACGCGCCTACCTCTCAGGGGAATGCGCCTAAATCATGAGAAGCACACGCTATAAACAACCTGTCAGAGAAACAAGATCAAGCCCAGGACCTAGCGGCATAATTAGAACGGGTAGAGTAAGCCCTAACAAGATTGGCCCTAGCCCTCTAACCAAGGGGAAAACCTTAGTCGTACGCAGACGCTATATAGCAACAGTCTATAAAGCCCCCTACTAAGAAACCTTAACTAACTAATTAATTACTCCTAAAGACTATAAAGATAATTATATAACTTACTAGTAGCTAAGAAAAGAACAGAGTTAATAAGCTATCTATAAAAGAAATAATAGAAATAATTAATAAGCAATATAATAATATAAAAAGAAAGGAATTTATTATTATTATAAAGAAGCTACTAAATAAGAAAATAGCCTTATATATAAATAGTACAGAATCCTATATAAGACTTTAAAAAGATATATTCTAGATAAAAGTATTAAGTTCTTTTGCTTAAGTAAAGTCTAAAATATATAAAGTCTTAATTAAATCTATATAAATAGAAATAAACTAGAATAAACAAGAAATAACTAAAGAACTAGAGTAAGAAAACACTAGACTTTTTCTAATATTAATTGATATATCTAAAGATAACTAATAAGGTTATTTAAAAAGAACTAATTTATAATATAGAGTTTAAGTTAGTTATATAATATAATAAATCCTTATAAATTTGATAATATTATAGATGTTAGAGCTTTAGACCTGTATCTATCTAGTATTGAAAAGATTAAACCTGCAGCTATTATACAGAAAACTATAGAATAGAAGCATATATTAAAAAGACTAACTAGAAAGTTATATAATATAGCCTTTGCTTAAGAAGCTATAAGAGATAATTATTAATATATCTAATCTAGGAAAACAAATAATTAAAGATATAATATAATTATAAGAATAAGGCTTAAGAGTTTATATATATAATTATAAATAAAAAGCCCTTTCCTTCCTCTTCCTCTTAGATTCTTATTCCCTCTTCTTAGATCCTTATTCCTTCTCTTTCTCCCTTGCTGTTAGGGCTCAACTGGTTAAGACAAG
>NW_006916556.1:0-2022 GCF_000464535.1 Endocarpon pusillum Z07020
TATTATAATTATAATATAGAGTACTATTTAGCTTAGTAAATATTTAGATCTAGTTTTGATAAAGCGTAATAATAAATCTAAGAGAAAGAGATATATAATTAATTTATATCTTAAAGTTCTTAAAGAAAAGATACCTAAATACTTTGAACTTAATATAACCTTTATATAGGATAATACAAGTATCTATATAGCTAAAAAGATTAAGAAAAAATATAAAGATAATGCTATACTACTACTTAATTAGGTACCTTATTCGCTAGATATAAACCTAATTAAATATATATAAATAAAGTTAAAAGAGTAGATATATAAGTATTATCTAGAGCTATTAAATATAAGCAAATCTTAAGAGGCTTATAATTAATTAGCTAGGGCAATTAAAGAGGCATAAAATGCCTTAGATCAAGAGTATATCAACAATTTAATAAGGGGTATACCTAGAAGGGTAGAAGCGCTTTGAAAGGCAAAGGGCTAGCATACTAAGTACTAGGATTAAGAAGCCTAATTAGGAAATTAATAATATATAAGAGAAATAATTAATGAATATTTCAAGCTATTTATTAAAGAAATCTAGTAAGTGTTTATTATGTAGTAGTAATTTACATAAAGAGGAAACAAATTTAGGTAAAGAGTAATTAGTAGGGTGTATCTAGACTTTTGTGTAGTAGCTGTAGTAAGACCTTTTCTTTAGCCTTATTAAAGGCATAAGCTATATATCTTTATTTATATATATATAGTCCGCTTATTCTTAGGTTATATATATTTAGAATTATTAGCTTATTTCTTTAAGTAATTAAGGCTAGACTTATTATATTTAAGCTATATTACTTTTGTCTCTAGTTTACTATATTTATATCTTATCTTATTATAAAGTATATTCTAGTTTTAAAGCGGACTTTATAAGCTAGTTTATAAGACTTAAGGTAGCAAGTAAACTAAGTATATCTATTAAAAATTAGCTTTTAAATTACTAGAACTTAAGATTATATAAAGCTATTAAAGAGGGCATAGCTCTTTTATAAGTTATTATTATTATAGTTATATTAGATAATTAAGAGTCTATAACTTATCTAAGCTTAGATTAATATTACTAACCTTTATAATTATTATGCTTCTTACTTATAATACAAATATATTATTCTAGTTAATAATAAGTCTTTATTTAGAAGAGCTTCTTACTACTTACTTGATATAAGTAGGTTATCTAATACAATATTAGTTATTATCTATATTAAAGGACTAGGCTCTTATCTTTTTATAAAAGATTAATGTTTATTTATTGCCTTATACTTGTTAGCCTAAGGGTAGCTATTTTATTTCTATACTTATACTATATATTATAGCTGTGCGTATATTATATATCTATTTATATAGTGCGATTTATTTATACTAGATATCTTTATAGTATAATTAGTAGGACAGGCATGTCTAGCTCTGCTATGCCCTATACTACTTGCTATAATTAGTATATAAGACTCTCTTAGTTATATACTCTAACATAATATATTAATTTGCGCATTATATATGGCACGCCTGCTTTCTGTATATATATTAAGTGTAACTCTACTACTAATACTTAAAGCATTATATAATCTAAAGAGACTTTTTAAAAGACTGTATTTTAAATAGCTAGGCATCTATAATTAGTCCTTTGTAAAGTGTTATATATTACATCTTTTTTATTAGGAATCCTACTATTAGAGATTTCTTTGTCTTAATATGCTCTTTATATATGTCTTATAAGTGTTATATAAGTGTTCTGTAAAAGTAAAGCTATTTAATTCTTATAATCTAGAGTCTTAAGGCAATAGATTTAGAGGCTTTATAAATAACCTATACTAAAAGTATATTATTTGCTTTTTTTTCTTATTATTATTAGTATTAATAAAGATATCTCTAATATCTTAACTTTATAGTCTCTTTAAGAGATCTTAAAGTTCTTAATAAAAGAGAGGGCTTATGCTTTGTCCCTTATAGCTTTTATTAGTAAGAATATATTAATGTTATTACTATATCCCTTGT
>NW_006916557.1:0-4234 GCF_000464535.1 Endocarpon pusillum Z07020
AATTAGATAAAAGGGAATTAAAGCAGATTAAAAAGAGCCTAAGTATAAGGAGAATATTAATAAGTTCTTTATAAAATACTTATATATTACTAATAATATCTAAGGCGCAAGAAAGATATATAATTACGCTTATAGCTATAGCTAAGATCCTATTATTCTATTTGCTATTATTATAATATATATATATAGCCGGGTTACTATTTCTTTTAAGGAGGCAATTTTGATGTTAAGAAGAACATACTATAAAAGGTTAGTGCCTAGATTCCTTACTTTAAGATGAGATAAGCTACTTATGTAGCTTTCTATTTATCCTTTTATTAAGTAAAAAGAGATAATAAAGGGCTTAGCCTGCTTGCCTTTACTGCCTTAACCTTATTAATAAATATAACTTACTGTTATTTTAATTATGCTATAAAAGTCTATTACTAATATATAGCAAGTTGAGTTAGCTACAAACATCTTTATATAAAGGTGTATTAAAGAAGTAAATATTTTAACCTTAAGCGCCTATGTAGTAGTAGCTTTATAGGCTTTTGTAATAGTCTAAAGATAGCGTTCTTAGATAGCTTATAATTTATTTTTAATACTTTTTTTATGCCTTATTATACTCTTTAGGGCGTACTAGGCGCTATAGCTATAGAGTAACGCTAGTCAAGTAACTAATATATATATCTGAAGCCTTAAGGAGATAAAGGAGCCCTAAGTAAAGCCGGACAGTATTTTTAAGGCGCTTAAGTAGTAAATTGTCTATACTTTAATTATATAAAGATAAGGTTTCTACTATAATACTAGGTTAAGCTAGACCTTAAGCACTCTAACGTCTAGCTTAAGATTAAGGCTTGTATTTACAAAGAATAGTAATAGTTTAGCTAATATATTAAATCTTTTAGGCGTATAAGAGAAGTGGATCAGGTTATATTTAGATAAATTAAAAGAGGACTTATAATAAGTTACTTATAACTTATATATAAGGTATATATATTTGAGATTTCTATAGTTCTGCTTTGTGCTTAGACTATATATAAGAATATTAATATTATTAATAAAGCCTATAGCACTTATATAAAGTGACATATTCTTATATATCTTAAAGAGGTTAGCATTATAAAATAGGTAAGGATTAGAGAGATATATAAGAGCCTTATAAGATGCCTGTAAATATTCTGCTACTTTCTAGCATGAATTAGCTAAGACGGACCTTAGTTTCTCTATCTTGAAGGAAGTCCTTGACCTAATTAGTAATCTTTAAGGGAATTCGTCTCTTTTAAAGGTTATAAATAAGCCTTTTGTAAGAAATATAATTAAAGGCACTAGAGATATTAAGACTAAGTAGTGAAGCCACCCTATAGTGTTTAGCCCCTTATATAATATAGATTTTATTAGTAATTAGTTAAAGAGCTATTTTAATAGATCTTATTTACCTTACTCTTATTTGTATATCTAAGAGAAGAGAGTACTTTTTAGTCGCAAATTAGATGTGTTCTATAATTATTACTTTTAACGCCTTACCTAGTGTATTAAAGAAGATAATAAGGCGATAGGCTTTTAGGTTAGAGTAATTAGGTTTTCTAGGTTTACAGATAATAACTGTGGTGGCACATTTAAAGGCTATAAAGTAGACTTCTAAATGGTAGCATACGCTAAATAGGCAAGTAAGTAGCTCTGATTGCTTATTAGTAATTATATAAACGACCTAATTAGGAATATTATTAAGTCTTAAGGCATTATCCTTTTTAGATTTTAAGATAGCTTATATAATCTTTAATTATATTAGTTTAGGCGAAATATCTATAGGTTCTAAGTAGATAAAGCTCTAAATATTAGAAAGATCTACTTAAAGAAGAGGGGGAAAGTAATAGTTACAGAGTAATTTAGTTTTTGCTTTAGGTTCTAAGGCAGTTACTTTATTTCTATAGAGAGTAAAGAACAAGGCTTGTATAAAGATCCCCTAGGATTATTATCTCGCCTATTAGGCAGTCTGCTATAGCTTTTTCTGTGATTCACTTACTTCTTATATACATTATTTAAACTCTATACATTTAGCTTTAGCTATTATATTACTCTTCTTATTACAGGCTCTAATAAACGCCTCCTAGGCTTATTCTATATAGGTAATATTATAATGATAGTATAGTCTTTAAGAAAGCTTAATAGCCTTTAAATACTCTGTAATTTAGTATAATTTTAAGAATAAGCTAGGGCGTAGCTATAAAGTAGACTTGTTAATTACTTATTTTCTTAAGTTTGTTAGTATATTAGTATACTTATTAATCTCCTCTTTATTATAAAGAGAAAGAGAGTAAAGAGAGGCTAATGTTCTGTCTAATAAGTCTAAGAATTTTTTCTGATTTATTTTCTTTTATACTCTTTACTTATAAATAAAATGTAATTTAAAGGTAGTTTGTTATTCCTATTCTGTTAAGATTAGGAGATAATCTGACTCTTATTCTAATTCAAATACAATTTTGCAGCCTATTAATTAATTTAATAAAGAGTCTATAAGAAAAATAAGATTAATAGTAATTCTTTAAGCAGATTATTCTAAGTAAACATCTCTAGTGATAGTTCTAAAGAGGAGCATAAGCGAGGCGCTTATATTATATATATAGCTTAATAGCATGTTAAAAAAGAGATATTAATACAGATAAGAAGAACTATATTAGAATAAGTAATATAGATTAAAGTCGCCTAAAAAGATATGCTCTCCTAGCATACTAAGGGCCTAAGGAAGCATATTAAGTATGCTATAGTTCTTAGTATTACTATAATAGATAAGAGAAGAATTATAATAATTATAGATATTAATTATATATAAGTTACCATATAAGTTACTTATAATTTATAAGGTAACTATAACTAGATTATTTAAGTAAAAGAGTTCTGTCTAGAAATTTATTAAGATCCTCTTATTTATATAATAGTATACTCTTAATTCCTTAGCTCTTAGATTAACTAAGTAGAATCTATTATTAGTTAGGTTATAAATAATACTACTAATAAGGTTATATTATAATTCCTAAACTATTACTATATTATATATATTAATTCTTAGGTCCTAGAGTAAAGAGGCAAGGACTTTTAGTCTAAATTTATTAATATTGTATTAAAAGACTCGGAAAGTATATATTATTAAAGGGATTAAGAGTAAATAACTTTAATATTAGAGTCCTTTATATTTACTTTAAGGAACGCTTATAATTCGTAAGCAAATATTATGCTAATAACCTATAATTTGCTAAGAGGTATAATGCCTAAGGTCTATAGTTAGCTAGAAGAAGTCAAGGTCTTAATTAAAGAGATAAAGAAATAAATTACCCTGAAGTTAATATTAATTATAGCCGCTTTAGCTAGGCAGTCTATAAGACAGGTTATTTTTCTTTTTTTGCCTTTTTCTATAAGGGTCTATCCTGTAGATAGTCTTAAGTTAGGAGGGCAGCTATAATTAGATGTTTAAGGGCTAGGGATAAATAAAAAGATAAGGGGAGGAAGAGAGGAAGAGAAAAGAGGAAGAGAAGGGTAAAAGAGCGATTTCTAGCTCTATATAATAAGAAAAGAGGAAGAGAAGGGTAAAAGAGCGATTTCTAGCTCTATATAATAACAGTATATTTTGCGTCTTTAATCTAGGCTAGGCAGGTGAATAACTACGCTTTATAGTTCTTATTAAAGTATATAGTATAGCGCTTACAAATAACCTATAAGTCAGAAAAAAGAGTATAGTCTAGCGTTCTATAGCCTAGGCTATAGTGTCTGTATTTTACCTTATTCTTATATAAGATATTAGTATAGCTATTATATCTTTAATAGTTATAGCATTAAATAATATGGCTTTTCTTATTAAATAGCTCTGTAGTCTTAATCTTATATTATAGAATAACCTCTTTAGAAATTATATAGTTTGCTTATAAAGAGTATATAACCTTAATAATTAAGGAGGAGAAAACCTTAAATTAATTAAGCCTCTTAAGCCAGAAGGCTCTTTTAATTAAAAGGCTAAGATAAAGCTTCTTGTTCTTAGCCTTAATATTCCTAGTTAGAAGATTAAGGTTATATTCTTCTTTTCTAGTAGTACTAATACTATAGATAAGTATAGTAAAGAGTTAGATATAAATCTTAATTAATAAGTAAATCTTATTAGTCTAATTAAGATTTGATTAAAGGCATGTTTTAGCTAAGGCATCTTTAGTCTAGAGTATAAGGTTACTGCTTAGTAGCTTTTTAACTACAACTATATTAA
>NW_006916558.1:0-976 GCF_000464535.1 Endocarpon pusillum Z07020
TTATACTAATAAAGTAATAAGGGTTATAGGCTTCTTTTAAAAGCCTATGACTTGCTTCTTCTCTGTAATTAAAAGGATTACAAAAAAAGAGTTCAAAAGCACTAGGACTAGTCCTAAGAAAATAGAGTACAAATCTGTAGAATTACTAAGCTCTCTTCTTGCGTTTCTTCTATAAATCATAGGCTTTATGCTAACTAACTAAAAGCATATAGTGCCTTGCTAACCCAGCTTAGGACTAGAGTAATTAGATTTAATGCCTTTCTCTTTAAACGCTAAGTACCCTCTATGCCTAGCCCTTGCTACAGGTACAGATTAAGGACTATAATAGTGCAGCACGTCCTCCTCTCCTGCCTTACATAGTCTCAGCTCCGGAGACGCGTCTTAAGCGACCACTTATTCTCTGACATGCAGAAGCTTCTTAATAGCTATAAAGGAGCAACCTAGGCTATTCGCTTTATCCTTTAGACTAACCTGCTAGTCTAATTCTCCTTAGTCGCATATGACTCGCAGATAATGCGCTCTTAAGTTATCTAACTTTACTATTCTCCTTTATTAACTTTTTTCTATAGTTATATAGAGCCTCTAGAGCTTACTTTGAATATACTATCTCCTTAATTATTATTTATTTTATAGCCCTTTATATAGTTAGGCCTATATAAATTTATATAGTAAATCTGAAATAAGTTAAAAAAAGAGAGAGAAAAAAAAGAAAAAAATAATTAAAAATATTAAGATTAGCTTTTAAGATATTAGTCTTATGTTATATAATTCTTAAGCTATAGATATTAATACTAACTAGATCTCTCTCTTTTTAAGCCGACTTATAGATCTCTTAGATATTATATAATCTTAATAATACTATTTTATAATTAGAGTATATATAAAATTAAATTACTAGATATTAAGAAAGCTCTCTAACTAATATTTTTTTAGTTATAAAGTAATTAGCAAAGAGTATAAAGCTAATTACTTATTA
>NW_006916558.1:1334-4111 GCF_000464535.1 Endocarpon pusillum Z07020
ATATAAAAAAGTTTACACCTAAATATAATTAAGTGTAAAAGAAAATACTTCTTAATATCTGCTATTAAGAAACATTTCTTAAGTACTTAATAAATATAATAAACTCAGGGCTAAGAAAACTTCTTTCCTCTAAAAGAGCACTCTAAAAATAGTCCCCCCTTCCTCTTTAAAAATAGTCTTTCTCTAAAAATAGTCTCTAAGAAAGCAATTCTTCTTCTCCTTTATTTTTAGCTAAGAAGTAAGAGTTACCTCTAGTCAGAAAGATAAGACATATTATTATATACTAATTTTAATAAAAGTTTCTTAAAAAACTAATTAAAGGGACACATCTAAAATTAAATGTATTCTTGCTAAATAATTCCTCCTTTAGTGCCTAGGACTAACACTTTCTGTAGCGCTTCCTAAGTCAAAATTATTATTTATATTTATATAACTAAGACTAATTATTTTATTAGCAGGTTAATCTACTTCTACTTTTTTATCCTTAGTTACTATTAAATCGCCTAGTTTATTAATAGTTCGAGGTTAACCTCTTTTCTTCTCTTGATATACTATAGGATTTTGGCTACTCTTAATTATTATAAACTCTTAAACTTATTTACTTTAAATATAAAAGTATTTATAATTAAGTTATTTTTAGTTCTTTAAGTTAATATTAACTAATAAAATTACAAATATAGTATTAATCTTTTAAGATATTAGATTTAGCTACTTTATTAATATATTTATTATTTACCTTATATTTATTATTATTTAGCTTTTTCTGATGTTTCTAATCTCTTTTTAAATATTAGAAGTCTTAGAGCATTAATTAAATAGGGATAGAATAATATTTATATCCTGATTTATATTAGCCTATATAAGGCCTATTAGTAACTATTCTTATGTTTTCTTTAAATTAAAAATAAAAATTTGATTATTTCTCTTAATTCTAATATTAAGATATATCTCTATCTTATACTTAATATTATATTTATATACTTTTTTAAAAAGACTCTCTTTTCGTCTGCCTTATTATTATTTTTTAGCCTTTAGGCTCTCTAATTATTATTTTGTTACTATATTAATATTTTAGAGCTTTATTATAAAACTAAATATATAAAAATAAGAGATATCTAATTAATTATTAGGGCTTAACTAGTCAAGACAGCTCTTAATAAATAGCTAGGTTTAGATAGATTAATTAAGTGAAACAGAGGCTTCAGATTATAAGTATAATATGTCTTTAACTTAGGTATAAGCTAATAATATAAGTTAATTATAAAGACTATAAAGCTATCTAGGAAATAAGCATCTTTATATAGATTAGGTAATTCGTGCTTAGAGTTAATTATCTTAATTGCTTCTAATTATTACTTATAAATACTTACTCTAATTATTCTTAATTATTATATTGTCTTAGAATAATCTTATAAGTAGTTTAGGGTCTTATTATATAAATAATATTATAGTTTCTTTATAGAGTGTTAGGCTACTCTATAGCGCCTGTCTATATTTAGCATATTCTTATATTATAACACTATTCCCTTCCTCTCTTAGCTTAATCTTATAAGCTAAAAGAGTATCTTATAATTTCTTAAGGTTTAATAATCCTTCTTTTCTTAATACCTTAACTTATTTATTATATTAGTAAATCTTTCTTTAATATTTAATATTAGATCTTACTAGATAAGATAGCCCTCTAAGGTTATTATGTTACTATATTATATTTAGTATATGATTATAATAAGATGTTATATATATTATTTTATTATATTCCTTAAAGTATTTATATTATATAGTAAAGAATATTCTATATAATAGAAATTACTTTAAGAATATCTTTTAGAAGCTTAGTAGAGTAAACTTATCTAAAAGCTACTTATTCTTATATTATATAACAAAGACTACAAGTCTTAATTAATAGATTAAGTCTTTTTAAAAGGCTTAAGGCGTAATAATTACTTATAAGACTCGTTTCTTAAAGCAGAAAACGCTTACTTAAGAGTTATAATCTAATATTATTAAGATTAATGTTCTTAATAAGTAGGAGTTAGCTACTCTAATGTCTTTTTTGCCTAATTCAGGTTCTAATAATAATAGTTTGTAAGTATTTTAAAGCTAAAGTTAGTCTTTAGTTTTTATATATTCTTTAAATTATTATACCTTAATTATTTTATTAGATAATAAGGTTTTTCTTTAATGTCTTATTTATTTAAGACCTTCTTAATCTTATATTTCTAATCTTGTGTTTCCTTATCTAGTTAGATATCTATAATTCTTATATTCTTTAATGCTAATTCTAATAATAAGATATAGAATACTAGATATATTCTTATCTTAATAAGTAATTATAGTTTGTAAGTTATCTTTTCTAAGATCTTCTTAATTAGATATAAATCTAACTTTATATAATCTAGTTTTAGACTTAGTCTTTTAGTTTTAATATTTTTTCTTAAAAAATAGACTATATCCCTCTCTTTAAAGATTAGTCTTTTAATTCTTTTAGAGTTATAATATATTATAGATCTTGTTATAATAAATTTAATATCTTTTAATAGTTCTTTATATAGTTCTTTTAGTATATCTGTTATAATTAATATCTTTTATATAATCTTATAGATGTTTTTTGCTAGTCTTGTTTCTATTAGTTTATATTTGTAGTTTGTGTAAAATAATAATATTCTTATTACTACTATACTATTATTATAAGTAAACTATGCTAGAAATAATAGTATAACCTAATTATTTTGTTTATAGTTAATATAATAATAACGTGGTTTATAAGTAACCCGCCT
>NW_006916559.1:0-16631 GCF_000464535.1 Endocarpon pusillum Z07020
TAGGCCCCCTAAATATTAATAAATAAATAGTAGACTATTACTATAACCAAACAAGGAAGACTTATATTAATAAGTTAAGCCGCAAAAGACCCTAGCTAGTCACGCTTAGTTATAAACCCCTTAGGCAAAAGAAAAGAAAGAGATTTTATACCCTCTTCTCTAATAAACCAGGTCGCTTATAACTTGTTATAACCTCTCTTAGAGTTATAGAACTTGTTTATATTAATTAATATAAATAAGGAACTATAATATAAATAATATATTTACAAATTCTATAATATAATATTAATTATGAAAAAGAGGCTACTTTTATTCTATTATTACAGGATATAAATGTAAACGAATTTGATATACTTATAATCCAAGAGCTATAAAGGAATCTAATAGTTATAATAAGTTATAATTTAACATGCTTATAATTTCATCTTGTCTACCCTTTATATCTGCTTATAAGAGTCTGTTTCTATATTAATAAGAGACTTAATATCTAATTATAGTTAGTTACATATTATAATAAGGATATATAAATAGTTATACTTTGATATATAGTAAATAAGTAAGAAGTTATAAACCTGTCTAATAGATTAATAACCCTTTTAGCCTCTTTTAAGACTATATAAATCTATAATATTTATAACCTAAGTCTAGTCTTATACTTGTTAACAGAAGAGGGTATACTTATAATTCTTTATAACTGCTTATAAGATGCGACTAAAGATTATAGTATAATTAGTAACTTTAATCTATATTATTTTTTTTAGGGAGGCATAGCCTGCCTAATCTAATATATATATGCTAATATCCTTTTAGAAATCGCTTATAACACATTATTAGAACTAGTTATAAGATATAGTATAATAATATAAAGTATAAAAGGATCTAGTAATATAATTAACCTTATATTTATCTCCTAATTACTTAAAGAAAGACTAATCAAATATACTTCTAGACTAGATATTACATAATCCTTAGATTATATACTAATTAAAATAACTCTAAAGCTTTAGATACAACTAGTTATAATATAGCATAAAAGATATTAGAAGAGGTTAAACGTAATTAAATTATATAAGATATTATCAGAGTTATATCTTCTAGCTAATACCCTTATATTAGAGTTATAAATAGATAATTATATTTATAAGCTAATATATATAATTATAAGCAGTATTAAGGCGAGTATCTTATAATAAAATAACTTATAATTTATAAAAAGTTACTAGTCCTTTAAATATATATAAGTAATATAAGAAACATAAATAAGGTATTATAATTATCTATAATCTAATACGCCTAAGTCTAAAGAACTATATTAGAAAGTAAGGCATTATAAAGTAGCTATTATCTGCAAAGCCAAACAGACAGAATTTTGAGAGTTTATTACTAAAGCTACTAATTCTCCTTAAGGAGCGTTCTAACTCGCTAAATAAGCAAGACTACGTATAGGCCGCCCAAGGGACCGACTAGAACTCCCGACCCTGATTATAAAGACCTGTAATAAGTTATAAGAAATCGTAATAACTTATCTAGAGATGTTCCTAGATAAGCTTGCTGCCTTACAAGATAAGTTCTTCCTAAAGCCTACAGTAACAGATCTTATAAATATTAACTTAAGCCTTTATCTATCTCTAATTAATATTAAAGAGACAATCAAAAAAAAGGAGATTTAATTAGCGTTATAACATCTCACGAATAATAAAGCCCTAGGACTAGATCAGATCCTGAACAGAGTGTTTAAGAAAGCAGAAGAATAGCTAACACTTTACTTGCTTAAGATCTTTAATATAATAGTTTGTATCAGATATTACCTAAGAACATAAAAAGAGGCCATCACCCTTGTATTACAGAAGCCAAATAAAGAGGACTACATAATAGTAGAAGCGTACTGTCTAATTGCTCTTCTTAATACTATAAGTAAACTACTTAAGTTAATTATATCTCGTAAGCTTTTATAACTGGCTGAAACTTATTATATTCTTCTAGAGACATAAATAGGCGTATATAAAGAAAGATTAACAAAGTCAGCCCTTTAACTCCTTACAGAATAAGTCTACACTATCTAGAATCTCTCTAGCAAACAACAGGTAATAATTATACTAGCTATAGACATAATAAGGGCATTTAACAACGTATTATATATATAGCTTCTTAATAATTTACGAAAGAAAGGGATCCTTAACTATATTATATAATAGGTTATAAGCTTTCTCTGTAAGAGATCTATTAGAATCAAAATAAATAAGGGTAAATCTAAAGTCTTTTATACAGAAATAAGCATCTTACAAGATTCTCTAATCTTACTAATTTTCTTTTTATTTTTTATTATAAAACTACTAAATATAACTAATAATAAGGGATTATAAATATTATTTATTAGCTTTATTAATAATATTTATATTCTTATATATAATGC
Source organism: Endocarpon pusillum Z07020 (assembly GCF_000464535.1). Lineage (NCBI taxonomy): Eukaryota > Fungi > Ascomycota > Eurotiomycetes > Verrucariales > Verrucariaceae > Endocarpon > Endocarpon pusillum. Next base: position 2,414 of record NW_006916559.1, read on the forward strand.
CTTTACAAAAAGAAACTATATAATACTTAAAAACATCTATTATTAATATAAGATCTAGGCTAATAAGTATAAGGTATAGTTTACGTTAAAAAAGTATAAACTAATCTACTTTATAAAATAGCCAAAACAATTTAATATAATAATGCTGCTCTATATTAACTAGAAGATATATAAGGTTACAACTAATAATATAAGGGTACTAAGAGTCTAGGTTAACACTAAACTTAAATAAGGTCCGTACTTAGCTAAGATTACTTAGAAATACTTTATATAATAGTTTCCTAGTTAAAGAATAGCTGGAATAGGGCCAGAGGATGCTAATATTGATTGTTAGGCAGGTTGCGAGGCTCAGAGAGATGTTCAACAATTGGAATTAGTTAAAAATCAGGTAAAGGGCGAAGAATTTCACTGATTTAGCGGCCTTTAAAGTGTTCTTTAGCTTCTTCTAGGGGTATTAGAAGCTTATCTAGCTGATTATCGGCCGTAGAGTCATCAGGGATAGATGGAGCTAATAGAAATTAGTATAAATAATAATAGAAATAAAAAAAACAGCTAAAAACAGCTAAAAATAAGTAAAAAGAGCTATTTTTGCTTACTTGTATGATCATCTGGCTGTTTTTTTGCCCATTTCTTCGGAATAGGCTTTGCTTTTGGCCCTCTATTTGTAGGAGTTAGATGTAGAGACTCAGAAAGATAGAGAGGGCCACGTTTTTGATGAATTTCAGAGCGAAATGAGATCTGAACGGTAATATGAGGCTGAATAGACCCTGTTTGAGGGGCGGAGTCAACCGGAGAGGATCCCTCATAGCTATCATGGCTATAGGTATCTAGTGAAGAAATTTCGTCTTGATCCGGTAGGTATTAGGCGTTCGAAGAGGCTTTTCATACACGTTTTAACCGTAAAATACGTGAATTTGAGGGGTTTTCAACATCAATTAGCTTATTTTCGCCGCTTTCAACGGATAGCTTGCTGATAGTTTGCTTATGCAAAGCAATTAAGGCGCTAGCGCTTGATTCTGGCCCTGATTAAGCGGAAATTCGTAGAGAAATCGACATTTTGAGTGATTTTGGAGGGTTTTTGATAGTTTTTGATGATTTCTAGATAGAAGAAGCTGATTTGAGGTGATAGAGTTGATTGAATAGATAGTTTTAAGGGCTATTATCAATTTGAACCAATTTCGAGTTGATTTGGTAGAGAAATAAAAGAGTAAAGGTAATATAAAGTAGTAGAATTAATTAGTGTGGGATGCCAAGTTTTAATAGAAACAAAAAATAGAAAAGCTTTAAACTCTTGAATCTTTAATAACTTACTAACTACTTTAGTTATAACTTCTAAAAAAACTCTTTCTAAAAGGCTATAATTAGATAAGTATAATATATCATTTATAAAGTTATACCTTTTGTAATAATAAAGTTAATTTCAAAGTTAATTTTTAAAACTATTACTTTTTTATCTTTTTCTAAATAACTCTATCAATAAAAGCTCTATTAATTCAAAACCTATCCATTTAGATAGGGCTTTTTAAGAGCTATCAAATGATACTATTTACAGATCTCTAGCCCTAATAATTAGCCTAATGCAGCTAATTTAAGATTTACTCTTATAATTTACTTTTGGTGTTCTTAACGCTAAGGCTGCAGCCAGATCTTAACGAATTTTGATGTTCTTAACGCCAAGGCTGCAGCACTCTTCCATAATTTTGACGTTCCTAATGCCAAGGCTGCAGAAATAACCTCACCGCTAAACGCGGGTACCTCTTAACGCTAAACTCTATAAGGAAGGATACCTACGCAGGGGTCTATTCGGACTCACAAGGGATAATATCCCTTGTAAGCCTGAATACATCTAAAGGTGTCTCCTTCCTATTTAGGACTAGTATTTTTCGCTTTTAAAAGGCTAATTATTATAGCTATAAGACTATAAATAGTACTATTCGAAAGCTAGAAGAGTTAGCTTTTAAAAGCGAAAAATACTAGCCCTAAATAGGAAGGAGACACCTTTAGCTGTATTCGGGCTTACAAGGGATAAGAGAAACTAGTAATAAATATTAATAATGTTTTCTTGATTCTTTACTATTACTAGGTTATAGATACTATTACTTTTCTAAATAGCTATTAATGGTTATAAGTATCCTTTCGAATACTTATCTCTACATATATTATAACTTGGCTAGACGCATTAGTATATATGCTAAAGAATAAAAAAAAGAACAAAGGTTACTATATTAGTAAGAATAATAGACAAGGAGGAAGAAGAAGAAGAAGATAACAGTATAAATTGTGACTAAGATAGTAAACAGGCTAAGATACTCTATTATAGTGACGTTATATTATTCTTACTCTTTAATTCTAATAGAATTTGGGATCTTTTAGCTATAAAAATTAATTTTAAGTATACTAAAGAATATTAAAGAAAGTCTAAGTAATAAGTTAGACTTTCTCTCTTTTTTATAGACCTGTAAATACTAAGCAAATACATAGTAAAATCTTTATTTTCTCTAAAGTTAATAATCTTATATTTAATCTTGTTTTACTTATAATTACGACTTCGAGGAGGCCTTAATTAGAAATATCTTCTAAGTTAGAGTTTACTCTTCTTATTAAAGTTTATAATTATAATAAAAAAGCTCTATTCTCTAAATACTTATCTTTTATTAAGCTATTCTTACTACTAATAATATTTAAACGTTTTTAAGCAAGATTCTTTATTATTATATATATCTTTATTATATTTAGTAACTAGGTTTAATAATAGAATTTATCTAGATTTTAAATCTATATAATATCTAATAAGATATTAGTAATAAAATAGATAATATATTCCTTATCTTATTTCTTTAAAAGACTAATTTAGATAAATAAGTACTAAGTTTCTCTTTAGAGATAACTACTTTAGTTATATTATAGCAAGTTATAAATTATAAAGACGCTAGAGTTTTCTAGATCTATTTAAACAAATAAATATAATATAATATTTAAGCCGCTTTTCTTAGGCGTTCTTCTGCTAATATACTTATTAAAGCTGCAAGTTATATAAGCTATTATATTAATCTATATACTTTAACTAAGCTTAGCATTACTGATCTTAATAAGCTTAAGACTTATTTAGATATTATAAAAGTTTAATAGCTATAAAATAATCTCTTAAAGAATATTTATGCTAAATTTAGTATAATTTAAAATTTAAAGAAAACAAAGCTATATAAGGTATATTAAAAAGCTAAAGCTTATTTATGCTCTTAAAAGAATAGGCTTTAAGAATCAGCTTTTTAAGAATCTTAGAAGTAATTCTTAAAAAAATTAAGATTTAAAATATTAATAAATAGCTTAATCTTTCGCTACTTGACTTAAATAAGAATAGCCAGATATTAGAGATAATAGAATATAACTTAGAAGAATAAAGATTTATTACTTAAATATTATATAATAAATCCTCTAATCTTATAAAGAAAGCTAGTTTTAATTATTATATTAATATAATTAAAGCTATAGTCGCTTTTTACTAAGTATAAGAAGCACTATATTAAAAGAGATCAAAACTCTATTATAATTAAAGAATTTTAGAAAAGACAGTAAAGAAAATATAATAGGCAGACATAAGGCTATCTTTAAGTTAGTTCCTAATAATCTATATAAGTACCTAGTACCTTTTCTGTCTTAGGAATACTAGGTTGTCTTATGAATTACGAATTTTCTGTTTTAGCTAGCCTTAGAAAGTACAAGAGCATATTAAGTGTTAATATCTTTAATTTTTGCCTTTGAATAAGCCTATACTTTGTTTTTATCTATAATATAAGGAGGTTCTTTAAGGTATTATATACTTTAAGAACTATATAGCCACAGTTTATAACTATTTTCTCTTTACTAGATTAGGGTTAGATTGATACAGAGTAAGAATAAAAGATGTTTTAACATTTATAATATCCTAATAGTTATTAAGTTTAAATTTGCCTTAACTTTTCTGTAAATAGAGAAAGACCTTTTGTAGAAGCCTATCTATTCTATAGTTAGTAAGACCAGTATGACTTTCTGTAATAAAGAGCGCTATTTCTTTATAATAAAAATTAATAAAACCTGATCAAAAAACTATATAATATTTTCGTAAGATTTACGTTTCCTGTAACACTTTTAGAATTAACGTTATTACTTACTTTTATTAATTATTTTCTATTAGTAACTAATCAAAAGTCATATTATATATAAGGCGTAAGTTTATATAGAGCTTAGCACAGGAAGATAGTTATAGTCTTAATCTACTTTAAGATCTGTAATATTCTTTATAACTAAATTATAAATTAAAAAAATATTAGTACTACTATATAGTTATACTAATACATCTAAATAAATATAAGCATAATTAGCAATATAAGTAAGAATAATAATAGATTTATACTTATTATTATATAAAACTATATAATTAAAGTTCTATCTTAATATATAGTCTTATTTATAATTTATAGCAAGATTATAAAGCAAGATAAAAGAATATATATCTATATAAACTTATTACGAAATAATATTATAATCAAGATTATAAGTAGCAATATAAGCAAGTGCTTAGTCCTGGTATTAGATGTAAACAAGACTTAGAGCATAGGTAAGAACGTGATATAGAGGACGAATGAAGACGCTATTAAGCTTGTGATCAACAACAAGGTTGTGGACGACCCTATGAAGATGGTTGGAATCAAGAGTGAGACCATGATCACGTGTGAGTCCCTGCTCGCGGTAACGGTGCTAGATACAAGCGACGTCATGATTAAACTCGCAAACACGACTGAGAACGAAGTCGGATTGTGCACGTGTTTGCTGCAGACTATAAAGTCGGGCATGGAATGAAGACATATCGATTGTATACTGGGCAACAACGTTGCAGGCATCCATATGCTAGTGTCTACGCATTTCTAATCCTATTCCATGTAGCAGGTGGAAGCTATAAACGAACAATAATTATTCAAGTCTCGGTTTCTTCTGGGAGCTTAGATGTCCTGGGACATTGAATTTCCTGGGAGACCTTCTCCTGGAAGCTCGAAAGTCCTGGGAGAAACAGGCTACTGGGAGAAACAGGTTACTGGGAGAAACAAGCTACTGGGAGAAACAGGCTACTGGGAGAATTAGGCTCCTGGGAGAATTAGGCTCCTGGGAGAATCAGGCTCCTAGGAGAGTCAGGCTACCGGGAGAAACCTACTGGGAGAAGCAGGCTCCTGGGAGATTTTCTCCAAGGACCCCAGACATCCTGGGAGTTCGACCTTCCTGGGAGATCTTCTCCTGGGACTTTAAATTTCCCAGGACCTCAGATTTCCTGGGAGAAGATTTTATTCATAAGCTGTCCCAGCCGCCTTAGTGGCAGCTACCCAGCGTGCAACTAAGCTGTCCCTTACAGACTGCTTTCCCCTTCTGCTCCACTAATGTTTCTAATGACTCTTCTGTGTCTATACGCTTGTCAGACCTTTCCTGGGCCTCCTCTACTTCTACATACCGGTAAGTCTTCAACCGTTTGACTTGCATACAGGTATGAAGTCACTGCCCTATGATGTCATAAACCACATAGTAGGATTTATGAATGTGGGATATGTTGCAACAACACTTCTAACCTTGTTCCCAGGAGCAAACCAATCCTAGGAGCTTGGAGTCAAAGATCACATTTCATGTGGTGGTCCTCCAGATTGGACTAAGGTCCTGGGCACCCTTGTTGTTCCTACAAATACTTGCTGCTCCCACAAACAAGAAAACGATCCTAGGAACGAGGGAATAGCTCCTAAGAGAACACTTGCCATTCCCAGAAACACTGAAAGCGATCCTAGGAACCAGAAAGCGGATCCTAGGAATCAGAAAGCGGATCCTAAGAACCAGAAAGCGATCCTAGGAAGAATGGGAACGTGGTTACGTATTCCGTACCACGTAAGGCACACACTTTGTAATAGCATCTTTCATTTCCAAAGGGGCTAAATTTACAATAAGGGCCTAATGAGGGGCCCTGATTTAGGCCCTTAGAAGAATACTTTCTGATTCTTATGTTAGATCTTGTATTTAGAGTTCAACATATAGAATATAATCTTAACATTTATTTAGATGAGTTATTAACTATTATAACAAACCCCGACATTATAAAGGAAGTGAAATGTCCTAACACTATAGATCTATAATTAAGCAGTAATAATACCTATAAATTTAGCGCAGAATAATCCAGCATAAGAGGGAGGATTAATATATTAAACTATATTAATAATAATCATCCCTTACTCCCTCTTCTGCAGGCTAGGTCCGCTAATAGTTTAACAATAATTAGAAGTTATATTCGACATTATACTATATTCTGATAAGATATGTTCCTAGCTATGTAAGAAGATAAGAACCCTAATTACTATTAGACTCTTTAATCTAAATTAGTAATATATAATAAGAAAATAAGTGACTAAAAAAAGTAATTAGTAAAATATATTAGTAAAGTATTAAGAATAAGGCAACTATTAATTATCTTAATAAAATCACGTTATTAATCTGTAAAATATAAATAAATATAGCTAATATTATTAAGTAAGATTATATAAAAGTAGTTTCAAAAAGAAAAAGAAGTAAAATTATAACAGATAATAATAATTATAAAAGTAATAATTATAACATTAATATTATTTTAAAAGAGCAGCTAAAACGATTTTAAAAAGAGAATAAGATTAGGTAAGTATAGCTTAAAAGATTAGAAGCTACTATAAAAAAGCTTATATAATAAAGTTACTAGGAAGGTCTATCTTAATTAGTTCTAGTTTTATTTCTAGTCTAGAAGCACTTAATCTTTAAGTAACTCTTAATAAAGCTTTAGTTATATCTAATAAAAAATATATTATAATTTAGGCTGATATAAGGTTAGGTTAATTCTATAAGAAACAAGTTATTAGAAGAATTAGGCTCCTTATAATAATATATATTATTATAAAACAAGTTATAATAATATAAATTATTATATAATAAGTGTTACAGAGTTTCTCACTTAACCAAAGTTGACCTTGATCAGGTTAGTCTTCATGTGCGTACGCGGGTTCGAGTCCCCGTACGGCCTCTGATTACTTTTTCTGTCAAGGGCACGTAATAGCGGGAGAGTTTAGTATATCTATTGTGGGAAGGTCCTTTATAGTGGGTTGAGGGCAAGTTGACCATGCGAAATCGTAAGGGGAGCCGGGGGCTTTGGCCTTACGAGGACGTAAGTCCTTAGGGTGCGGGGTAGTGTCACAGAGTTGACATGAAGGCCTCCTGGGGCCTAGATGGAGTCGTGGTCCGACTCTCTCTAGGGCATCTGGATTAAGGATTAATATATTATTCTAATTGCATTTAAGTAACTTTAGTTACTTAGGCGTAACTCTTTTATAAAGTTAGATTACTATCTTAATAAGCTATTATAATACTAATTATTATGCTATATATTATTATAAAATAAGTTATAACAATATATATTATTATAAAATAAGTTATAACAATATATATTATTATAAAATAAGTTATAATAATATAGATTATTATATAATAAGCTATTATAATATTAGTTATTATGTTATATATTATTATAAAACAAGTTATAGTAATATAATTTATTACTATTATATAACAAGCCCCTATTATATACTATTTAAGATTCTCTTATAACTAGAGGCTTAACTTTATTATTAGTAAGAACTAATATATTTAATTAGCTGTTAAAGTTAGGTAATTCTTTCTTCTAAATAATAGATTATAACTAATTTTAGTTCTAAGTAAGAAGGACTATAAATAAGCCTTAGTAAACTTACTATAATTATAAGTAATTGATCAAAAGTATACTAAGAACTAAGGTTCTAGCTTATATCTCTTATTAATATTATTTAATTCGTAAGATTTATATATCCTCTCTAACTAAAAAAAGAAAAGAGTCTTTTCTAAGAAGTCTTTTTTAGAAGGTTATTTTTAAGGTCTTTCTAAAGGTCTTTTCTTAGGTCCTTTTCTAGGATTCCTTTCTAAGGTCCTTCTCTAGAGGGTCTTTTCTAGAGTCTCCCTTAGTCTTAGATCTTTCCTTAGCCTAAATCTCTACTTTGTTAAAATTTGTCAAGTATTACTCTGATATTATGATAGCTTATAAAGCTTAATAAGGAAATTAGGTCTTAAGCTAAAGATATATGCAGAGTGACTTTATATTAGTTAGATTAATGTAAGTAATATTAAAAAAAGTTAACTACAGAAGGAGGCTAGATTTATACTTAGAAGCTACTTCTATATTAGAGAACTTTATTATACTAGTGCCTAATATATTAGAGTACTATTTTGCTAAGACTATTTTTTGTTAGACTAGTATGTTATATGATCTTTACCTTATAGCCTAATATAGTCCTTATTCTAGGTATATAACTTGATTATAATTACCTAATCTTTATCTCTTATTTAAATAGCCTTTTATTAAAATTAATCTTTATTAGATAAAATTATTATTTATCTAGATCCTAAATCCAAAAATAAAAATATATAATTAAAAAGTTATTTAGATATTAGTTTTATATAGATTTTTAAAAGTTATATTTAAATCAGGGAAAAAAGAATCTTAAAATAAGAGTAGTAATAAAAACTAGATTCTGTATATTAATAGCTTTTAAAAATCTTGCTAATTAAGTAATATATACTTAATATTCTGAGATAAAAACTAAAAATAAAGGATAACTGTTCTTATTGTCTTATTAATAGTAAAATTAATAAAAAAAGCTAGCCCTTTATTATCTTTATTACTACTAATATTAATATATTAAAGTCTATAAAGAAAGCTAAAGAGATAGATTATAATCAGACTTATTATAATCTATAATTATCTCTTAAGCTCTTAAATAAGTTCATAATATTATAATTATCTTAAATTCTTAATTACTAGACATAGATAAACACCTGTTTTGCTTTATTCTTTACTTTAGGCTATTTAGTATTTTATTAAAATATTAAGTAAAAGATAAGGTAGTATATTTTTATTAAAATCAAAACCGCTTAGTAAAAGTAGTCAAAATATAAAGTTTAGCTATTTAATATTAATTCTAACTCTATAAAAAGATTTAGGGCTAATCTTTATATCTTCTAATAATAAGTTCTCTAATAAATTTATTATGTCTCTAAGTTTAGATTTAGAGGTAAAAAGTATTTAAGTACTAGTCTTTATAATAGATTACTATTTAAGATTTTAAGACTTTATATATATAATATGTAAAGGCTTAAGCGAGTGCAAAGTGAATCTTCTAAAGCGAATAAGTAAGTAACAATAAAAACAAGGCTTATAGAGCCAGAGTAAAGCTATGGCTATCTAGGGAGACGGCAGCGAAATGTGTGTGATTTATACGCGTTAAGCATGCTCCTTAGGGGGACAGACGAACAGAGAAGGAGAAGAACATTAGGAAAGGAAAAGCTACGTTAATTAGTAATAAATAAAGAAAGACTTAATAAATATTACTAAGGGTCTCAAAAAAGAAGAGGAAAATAATAGCAGAGTGGCAATAAGCGGAAGAGAGCTAGTAAAGCAGCTTAACATAGTTATTAAATACGTACTGCAGGGAATATGTACAGGAAATGCAAGAGAAGAGGTTAAGGCAAGACTTAACTATATTAAAGCGTTACTAAAGACCTCTTTTAAGACTATACTTAACTCTTAATTCTAAGGTATAACCTAGGCAAGCATCACTATAATAAGGATACAGCTAATAGATAGTTTGCTTGTAACTCCCTTTATTAATTATATAGTTAGGGTCTAAGCACCCTAAATAAAAGAGTTACTAAATAAGGAAATACTTAAAGAAGTTAAGAAAACAATACTAAAAGTAGCAGCAGTTTAAGTGCTATATAGTAGTAACATTAATATATCCCTACTAATAGAAGCCGTAAGAGATAAGATATAAGCCCTCTTCTCTACTAAAGACTTTAAGATCTTTAGAAAGGACTACTAAGTCAAGATATTAGGGGTACCTTTATTAGTGCTAGTGGTAATAAGAAAGGAGGCTAATAATGCGTTTTTAACATAGGCTATTTATAAAGCCTTTAAATCTATTGCCTTAGTGCTTTAGATTACAAGAATCAGATGGCTTTACTCTTACAAAACGCTTGTATAATATATATAAGACGCATGTAAAGAGCGTGTTAAGATAAAGGGATCTCTAATAATGGGATTCCTAACAGAAGAGATGCAATATATAGTACTCTGTAGAGGGCTAATTATAGATGCCTAGCTATTTAAAATGCGGCTATTTAAAAAGTCTCTTCAGATTACATAATGCTTTAAGTACTAATAGTAAGGTCACACCTAATACGTATATAGGAAGTAGATGCGCTGCACGTAATATACAGGTTAACATGCCACATTAGAGTGTATAACTAAGAGAGTCTTATATACTAACTATAACAAGCAATATAGGATATAGCAGAGCCGGGCATATCTGTTTTACTAATTATACTATGAAGGTATCTAGTGCAGACAAATCATACTATATATATAAGTGTATAGTATGCGTACAGCTATAGTATACAGCATAAGCATAAAAACGAAATAGCTAGCCCTAGGCTAATAAGCACAAGGCGATAAGTAGATACTAATCTTGCGTAAAAGGATAAGAGCCTAGTCCTTTGATATAGATGATAACTAACGCTATACTAAACGACCTACCTATATTAAGCAGGCGGCAAGAAGCTCCTCTTAGCAGAGGCTTACTATTAATCAGAATAACGTATCTGTATTATAGGCAAGAAGTATAATAATTATAAGTGTAAGCGATGCTAACCTAAGCCTAGATAAGCTATAGACTCTTAGTCATCTAATATAACTGTAATAATAGTAACTTATAAGGGAGCTGCACCCTCTTTAATAGCTTTATATAACCCTAAGTCCTAGCAATTCAAGAGCCGATTTTTAATAGATATACTTAGTCTATCTACTGCCCTAAGCCTTATAAACTAGCTTATAAAGCCTGCCCTAAAACCAGGGTATGCTTTATAATAAGGTAAGACGTAAGTATAATAAACTAGAGGTAGAAGCAGTATAGCCTAAATATAATAAGTCTAGCCTTAACTACCTAAAATAATAAGCTAATAATTCTAAACATGTATAACTTAAGAGTAAGCAGACTATATATATATAAATAGAGATATATAGCCCACGCCCTTAGTAAGGCTAAAGAAGAGGTCTTATTACTAGAAGACTTTAATACCTATTACTCTGCTTAAAGAGGCATTAATACTACATGTAAATAAGGTATAAATTACTTGCTTAACAAAGCTAATTACTGTAACCTTAGACTACTAACCTTAAAGGGGGAGGCAACCTAGAGAAGAGGCACTTGCAGCTTAGTAATTGACCTTATATTTGCGTTATAAGTACTAAATAATTAAGTAATCTTCTGTAGCCTAGAAGAGTGCTAGGCCTTATTATAAGATTATATCCTTATCAGAATAGATCTAGATATCTAAGCGCTATAAGAATTATTAGCAAAACGCACGTGATTCGTACTTATAAAGCTAGACAGGGAAGGCCTTATAAAAGTACTGTATTAAACTTAATAGGATTAGATAAAGAGCCTACTATAAAGCATCTAAGAAGCTCTAGAGACTTTACTACAATAATACTGCTCTAGAGCTAGACTAAGCCTAAGGGCACGCCTAAGTTGGTCTCTTAAAGCTAGCGTACTATTAGCATATATAAAGTATATAAGACATAAATATATTATTACTTATGAATAAAGAGATCTTTATAGCTTTAGACGCTCTTTTAAGGAGCTAAAGAAGGAGATATAGTAGGTATTAAGAGCGAACTAGAGACGCTTAATTAATAACCTAACTAATACTAAGAAATAACAAAGAAATAATAGGCTCTAAAGACTTTCTTAATAGAGTAAGTAAGTAACAAGAAAGCTGCATACTAATCTTTATATTCCTGCCCTGTGATAAAATAAGAGAGATAAGCTAATTATATTAGATAACAAAAGGGCCTAAATCCTAGCAGAAAAATTCTTCTTAGCATCTCTAATAAGCCTTATGAACCCCTTATAGCCTATATATGTAACTTAGGCGAACTAGATATTAGTACTTAATAGCTTTGTCTTAGCAGAAGAAGTACTAATAATAATTAATAGGCTCCTAAGCAAGAAGGCTATAGGGCCAGATAGTATCCTAAATAAGGTCTTTAAAGGAATCGCCTTAGAAATCGCAGCTAGACTAGCGTATAGTATTCGCATAGTCTTCGCATATAATACGCTTCTAACACAGTATAAGGAATCAACTATAATAGTCTTACGCAAAGAGAGCAAAAAGGACTACTTACTGCCCGGCAGCTATAGGCTAATTGCTCTAGAGAATACGCTAGCAAAGGTTGTCAAGAAGGTCCTTGTGACTCACCTGAGTAACGTGGCAGAACAACACTCTCTGCTCCCCTGGACCTAGATAAGGGCAAGAAGAGACAGATCCACAGCTTCTGTAATAGGCCTGCTAATCTTATACATTTAGACGGTGTAACAGGCACGATTAGGGAGTGTAGTCTTAATACTAAGCCTGGACCTCTTAAGAGCCTTTGACAACGTCCTTTATAATAAGCTACTAGATATCCTTAAGCAGAAAGGCCTCCCGGATTAGCTTATTTAAGTAGTTACATACTTTTTATATATAAGGCACACATATATTATATATATAGGGTATAAAAGCGACTAGATTAAGACTAATATAAACATCCTATAAGGCTTTCTTCTTTTACTAATCTTGTTCTTATTCTTTATATCTAGCCTGCTAAAATAGTTCTAGAACCTAGAAAAAGAAACGCTAGGATTTAGCTTTATAGATAATATCTATCTAGTAGTATAAAGTAAAAGCGTATAACAAAATTATTATAGGCTAATTATAGCTTATTTGTAATACTAACACTAAGTAAAAGTATATAGTGCTAAGTTTGTCTTTAATAAGTACTAACTAATATATTTTATATAAAGCAGGCATTATATATAAAAGAACCTTATATCAATCCCTTAGATAAGTGGCTATTAAGTAATAATTAAGAATAAGGCAATTAAGATATTAAAGATATAGTTAGACCTTAGGCTTACTTAAAATAAATATATAATATATATAATTTGCAAAGGTATTATAGTCTTTAAAGCCTTAGCAAGACTAGTTACCTTTACTTAGGGACTATTAATACATAATTTATAGCTACTATATATAGTAGTAGTCAGGCCTACTTTATTATATAGTATATAAAAGTAAGATTTAAGTATATAAGGTATAAGAGAAGTATTAGTAAAAGCTATAACTAAACTACTTAAAAAGGTTTAGAATAGCTATCTCTGCTATATTATAAAAGAATATAAGCGAACGCTTAAAGTAATGCTAGAAAAGAAAACCTAGATCCTGCTAATTAATATCTATATTATAGGTATAAAGTAATACTATATAATTAAAATAAAAAATTATTAAATAAAAAAAGAGATTATTAAAATAGCTAATACTATATAGGACTATATATAAAATGTATACTTATTATAACTATATTATAGGCTAAGAACTAATAAAGAAAATATTACTACTAAAGCGTAACAGAAAATCTAAGAAATACGTAAGTAGATAACAGAGTAGTAGCGTTACAGGCGAACTACATGCGTAATATAAGCTTGCTAAATACTGTAGAATAGAGGCTAGGACCCTTAATCACTTAGGCTAAGAAGACTACCTAATAAAAGAAACCTACTTACTAAATAAGGTAATCTCGAGTAAAAGAAGAGGTAAACAGCTATACTACAGAGAAGGAGAGGCTGGCCATAAGCAACAATCTGGTCTACTCCCTAAGAGCAGGACACTCGCATGTTATACACAGGGTTAACAAAGGCAGAGGCAACAGCATTATTCTTAATATAGTCAGAGGTTATAGGCCTGAACGCATAGTTAGCAGCTATCTAAATACTAGATACTAACCCTGCCTACGCCTGTAGCTAGCATACGCAAACAGTTCGCTATATCCTGCTATACTGCCCAAGATATAACAGAGTAGGCATACTAGCTGCCTACAGAACAGAGCGTATAAGCAAGATCCTCTCCTAACCTGCATGCGTAAAGCACGCAGCTCGCTGGTTTATCCGCACAGGGATCCTAGAGCAATTTCGTACCGCAAAAGAGATAGCAGAGGAGGAGCTAGGAGGGTACAGAGTGTTTAATGCAGCAGAGGAGTGGTAACAGCAGAGATTAAGACCCT
>NW_006916559.1:16781-20235 GCF_000464535.1 Endocarpon pusillum Z07020
TATCCTTAATTAGTAAGTTATAAGTAATATTTTAAAGAATATTTAATCTTTAAAATCTGCTTTATTATAAATAAGAACACTTTTAAAATATTTCTTATATAATATCTTATATCTTTATAAATATAGTATAGCCTTGATTAAGCGTAAAGAGAAGTAATCTAATTAAATAAGTAAATACTATATATATAAAGAATATAAAGAAGTAAGCATTAAAGTATATAGATTAATATATTAAATATAACTAGTACTAGCGTATTTAAATTAATAGATGTTATCTTTCTGTTTTTATAATATAACTTATATCTTAAATATTATTAAGCAGACATAAACTTATATTAGTAATATATAACCTTATATATAATTCTGATAACAATATTATTTAGCAAATAGTATTATATATAGGCTATAGTCTCTGCTAAAGGACTTATTATTATTACTTTTAAGTAATAATATAGCTAAACTATATATATAGATTATAATATAATAAGATAGATTCTAGATAAGAGATGCTTTATACTACTATAATTTTACTTCTTTTGTTATTATTAAGGGATAAGAGAGTCTAGATTAATTATTAATTAGTAATATAAGATATTTATATCTTTTGTCTCTCTTAGCCCCTTATTAAATAAAGTACTTAATAATTAATAATAACTTAATATTAATTTTACTAGGCCTTTAGCATTATATTTAGCTAGTCTAATTTATATAAAGATAATGCCTAACTTATAACTAAGTTAATTTTTTACTTAAGACTTAAAGTAATATAATGTTCTTTAAATTAAATTAAGACTATAAAGTATTAGCTTTACTTATAAGTTTTGTAATAGATAATGCATTTCCTTTACTATAATATAGGAAATACATATATTAGTTATATACTTAAGAGGCAACACCTATAACTAACTTACAGTAGCAAACAAACTCCTGCTATAAGACGCTTATTAAAGCATGTAAGCTATCCAGACAGATTATAAATAAAGAGGTTCGCCTTACCTGATTAGAGAAGCCTAAACTTTACTATATAACAAGAGGCCAGATTAGAAACTATAAATACTCTATAACCTATAGTGTAACCTATATATATACAGGCCTTACTTGCTAGTATTAAAGTATATATATCTGTATATAACTATATTATAAATAGATTCTCTAGCTTTTATTTTAGTAATATATAAATTATTAACATGTTCTAGTTTTAAGATATTATAGTAAACAAAAGCTTAATACTTACTTACTATCTTAAGAGATAATACAAAACTCTCTTATCTATAATATAGCTTTTAGAGAACTTATCTAGAGTTATTTAACTATATAAGAAAGTCATTACTTTAGAAGTAACGCAAGATCTATTTAATATAAACACCTTATATTATACAAAGGTTTAAGAACTATTCAGTTAAGATAATTCCTAATTAAATAGAGAGCAGAGAGAGTAACAAAGTTTGCTATCCTTTCTTAAGTAACCAGAGGCAGAGCCTAGACAAAGCCTCTCTTACAGATTAAGATGCCTTGCGCGCATTAATCAAGTATACAGAGAGAGCGGCAAATAATTTATTAGCTCTCCCAGCCTTTATAGTGCTAGTCAATAAGAATCAGATGCACGCAGCAGCATTTGTACTAACATTAGCGGCTGCCTACAAAAAAGAGAAAGCCCTCCGCCTAAAGAAGGAAGCTAAGCATTAAGAAGCCCTTTAAAAGAAAGAAACTTAGGAAGAAAGATACTAAGACCTTAATAAAGACACTAGCATTAAGATTAAGGCTCTAAAGGATCAACTCTGTAATGAAGAAGAGATTATCTAGAGTCTCTATAATAAGATTCTAATAACTCTAAAGCCGTAAGTTTAAGTGGAATCTCTATCAGGGACTCTAACAGAATAAGAGTCGCTGCCTTAAAGGCAGGCCTTATTAGAAACGACTCTAAGCCCTTTAATAGTACTTAGTACAAAGACAGAGAAGCTGCCTTACCTAGAGGTATTTAAGGACGGGCCTCCTCAGAAGTTTCACTCTTAGTTATTAGCTATAAAGATAAAGTTTATAGTTAACGCAGCACTTTTTCTAACAGAACTATCTAAGGTCACTTATATAAAGTCGCATACTAGCAGTAACGCTTATAAATTGCTTAAGTCTTACTTTAAAGACTTTAAAAAGGCTTAGATTTCAGATATCTTTACAGATTTAGTAAATTACTTTGACTCTTTATTTTAGCAAGAGACTACTTATAAGGAGTATTACTACTTATAGCAAAGGTAGCAGGACCTTACTGCCTTCCTAGGGGACTTCTGATAGCTTTCTTATAAAGCAGAAGTCTAAAAAGAAGACTAGATTATAAATCTTTAAGATAAGGTTTAAGATAATCTAAAATAAATAATTATTCTTTATAAATATATATTAATTTAGAGAATACCTTGATAAGCTTATATTAAGCAGCTGCTCGTTATTCAAGCAGCTAGGATATAGATTTCTACCTTCTTGCAGTATCCGGTATAAGTAATCACTACAGCAATGAAACCAAACGAAATCCAGATAGCGGTGTGAGTGAATATATGCGCTGCGTATGCAAGTCGCCTGCGCGCATTAAACTAGGGGAATTGGCTTACGAAAACCATCCGACTCTTAAGTATCTGACTTGTACTCAGACCTGAAACTAACTCTATTATTAGTGGATGTGATATCATTCTATTTAAGAGACAGGACACTCTTGTGCTTGTCCCTTCCTAAGATTACGTATCACGTATATAAATATAGTGACCAGTGCTGTATAATAAGGAGAAGGAAATCCTTTGATATAGAATAAAAAAGACTTTTATAAATAATATAAAGTAAATAGTCTCTAGATTAGACATAAGGTATAATATATAATAATAGCTACTAAGAAGACTATCTATATAACTTAAGAGGATAAAAGTATATATTAGTATATAAAAAGTCTGAAACAGCTATCTTACTTGTACTAAGAGCCTATAAGGACTACATGTTTTGCATACAAATTAAAGTGATATTATTTTAGCTGACAACTAATACTATATATTTATAGAGTAAATTATAATTAGAACATAAGCTAGAACTTAAGTCACCTAAACCCTAAAATATATTTTAAAGACAAGAGCTTTTATTAAAAGATAAAGTAAGTCTAAGATATATAAGAAAGCGTAATAAAGGCCTTATAAAAGAATATAAACTCTATACTAAATAATAAAGAAATATATAAGGCAGAGATAAAGTTAGAGCAAGAGTTATAATACAGAATAACTCTCTAAGAATTCTATAATATAATGTCTAAAAAGATAAACTCTTTACTCTTATACCCTTACTTAAAGATACAAGAGTTCACAAATTTAATATTATAACTATATAAGAAACATAGCAGAACCCCTTAATTATAATAGGTTACTGCTCTTCTACTGCTTTATTCTACATTATATACCTGCTAAGTGATAAGACAAGAGTATAC
>NW_006916560.1:0-2658 GCF_000464535.1 Endocarpon pusillum Z07020
TTATAAAGGGCTCTTTAGAAGTTATATATACGTGAAAAACATGTCTTAAGCTTAGGGCGGTGTTATACAAAGTTATATAGCCACTGCTTGCTAACAGGCTTTATGTGACGCGTTTTGCAAAGGAGGTCAGCTATATCTTGTATGTTATTAATCTAGGGTGGGAATCCTCACGAATCTAGGTTGAGGATATATTATATAAGTGTCTCTTTTTCAGTCAGGGTCAAAATGTATTAAGCATTACACTCTTCAGCCTTTAAGGTGCAGCCCTTTATATAATCGCGGAGGGTAGTTTAAGGGACGTTATACGGCTTTATAGCATGTTAGATTAACATTTCTTGGTTAGTACAGATAGCCTAGATAGCAAGAAGAATTCTGGCTTCCTAAGATTAAGAATTTATTATGTTGTTGTGTTATAGTAGTATATAATAGTTTAAAGATTATAATTTAGAAGAAAAGTACACAGGACAATTATATATACAGGACAATTATAAACCATATTATATTAATAATACTTTAAAAAAGAATATCCTAAACTAATTCGTCTTAGTATATCTTAATAATATCTTAATCTTTAGTAACTTGCTAAAAGAGCACTACTAATATATAAAGATAATATTAGGCAGATTAGTTATTACTAAACTATAACTTAATATAAAAAAATATGAATTTAAAGTTTATAAGACAAAATACTTAAGAATAATTATTTAGAGCTGTTTAGAAAGTAATAAACCTAGACAAATATATATAAACTTAAAGAAGATAACTATAATTCGAGATTAGGAAAAGCCTAATAATATAAAAGATATATAAAGTTTTATAAGATTTATAAATTTCTATTATTAATTTATTAAAGGATTCTTAAAAATAGCCTTACCTCTGACTAAGTTTACTTAAAAAGACGTCCTTTTTAACTAAAGAAAGGAAGCTAAAAAAGTGTTTTAAATATTAAAAGACATGTTTATAAGCTCTTTAGTCTTATAATACTTTGACCCTGACTTACTCTATTCTATAAAGACTAATACCTTAAATAATATATATAAAAGAGTCTTATTTTAATCTAATAATAAGGGGATCCTGTAATCTGTAGCTTACTTCTTAAAGCGATATACCCTAGCTAAAAGCAACTATAAAATTTATAATAAGAAATTAATAGTTATAGTTTGTGCTTTTAAAGAATAGTGCTTAGAGCTAAAAGAGTCCTAAGAATCTATATAAGTTATAACAGACTATAAGAACCTTAAATATTTTATGTTATCTAAATAACTATTCTGCTAATAAGCCTATTAGAGTAAGTTTCTTTCTTGTTTTAACTTTATAATTAAGTACTGCCCTGGGTTATAGTATTATATAGATGAATTATCCCGCAAACTATAAGATAAAGCTACTAACACTAATAATAATAGAAAGTAGTTTCTTAAGCAAATAATCCTAAAACCAAAGAATCTAGACCTCTAGATATTAGAATCTATTCCTATCTATTTAATTAGACCTATAAGAATTCTATACTACTATAAGAGATTACCTAAGTTAAGAGAAGGCTCTAACGCAATTATAAATATATTATAGCCTTATATATATAGGTTTTCTTAAAGCTAATATATAGGCCTCCTAAAAAGCATAGAGGTAATATCCTAGTAATGTGCAGGCAAAGAATAAGTGAGTAAGCGCAAGTGTAAGCTGGTCAACGCAGGCCTAAAGGATCCTATTAGGGATCCTATTAGGGCCTAGGGCTCTGTCCGCCTTTATACGCTGAATGACATTCTGTACCTCCTTTTTAGTAATGACTATAGGGTAGTAATATGCCTACGGGTATACTGCGTCTTTAATATTATTAAGTAGTGCCTTTAGTAAAGGTAAGAAGAAGGCGGCTTTAAGCACCTTAACCTAGTTATTAAAGATATGTATTATAACGCCCTGAGTTGCTAGTAGTATAAACTTAAGGGAATTATATAAGTGATAACTATTAGCTTTTACTTATTTAGCGAGTTTTTATAAACCCTTAAGGTCGTTATAAGTGTGTTTGATTCCTGTTCTAAAGTTGATCTACTTAGCTTTATTAATAGCTCGCTTTTTGTAATTATTTACTTATTAATATTATATCTAGTCCTCTTCCTATCTTATTAATATCTATATATAGCGAAGTTAATAAATATTTCTTACTACCTCTAAGTACTCTAGGGTCTAGAAAGACTTGTTATAAGCATTTTGTTGTACCTATAGAATTACTTTACTAATAATTTTGTTAAGATAGTCTTAAATCTCTGTTACATAAGTATCAATTATCTTAAGCGTTCTAAGCCCTCCTTAGCCTCTTTATATAAGGCGTACTCTTTATATATAACTAAGTTAAAAGAGGAAGGTGGTCAACTGATTAGCATAAGTTATATTTTACTTAGCAGTGATTAAGTTATAAGATTAATAAGGCAGAAATAAATACTAGGTTAATAGTTAAGCAAAGGCCCCTTGCCTCTTAAATAATAGTGCCTAAGGGAAGAACTAGTTCTAGTTTAGTATTAGTAATAAGATTAATTAATTGCTTTGCTACTTTATACTTAGTACTATATAAGGTTTCGCTCTAATATAGATGATATAAGTTAAAGTCCCTTAGTAAGACATGCTCTCCTGGTCTGACTAGAAGATTATAAAGCGCTAATATTA
>NW_006916561.1:0-2275 GCF_000464535.1 Endocarpon pusillum Z07020
ATTAATAAAATAAATAGAAAGAATAAATTCTATATTCTTTATTTAATAATACAAACTCTAATAATCAGGGAGTAATAAACTCACACCTTTATATAGTACTCATTAGTATCTTATAGAGAGTAGACTCTATAAGAGAAGCTAAGATGAGTCCTCCCGCTTACAAGCGATTATAACGCGTTATAATAAGTGTCTCCTTAGCTGCCTCACGTCTGAATAATTGCGAAAGAACTCTACTAAGCAATAGCTACAGGCGTGTGCTATTATAATCAGATAAAGCGTAAGCTATAAGTCTCTGCAAAAGATTATAGTAACATATCTATAAATATTATATTCGTATTAAAAGCTATTTAGGGAGCTGTAAGGCCCTAGTTAAGCTATATACTAAACATATTAAGAGTATTTATAAGTAATTATAACTTTATAGAAATAGATTTATTATTTATTTATTTAATTCTTACACTAATATGGTCCTGGCCTAGGGTTGGTCTATGCAAGGGATACGTATAATTAAAAGTAGTTATAACTCTTAATAGCAAACAAGAACAAACGCAAGGAAACCTTTCTAAGGAAAAAACCTTACCGCTAATAAGTGGACGAGTTCTTCAGGGCGCTTCAACAGTGTGCACAGGGCTCTGTAGCTATAATATAATTAGGCGCAAAGTTGTTTAGCCGTAAACGAGAACTGAGGAAGGGCTCTAGCCTTTATTAGCTAAAGCGTTAAAAGATAACTTTTATAAATAAGTTGCCTTATACCTATAATTATAAGTTTATAACAAGAGTTTATTTAGATACTATTAAGTAATAATAAAAGGGGCAAGGAGTAAGTCTTTGCTTTAAGAACCAGGATAAATATAGCTTTATAAGCCCTAGCTATTATATATAAGTATCTGTTCTGAATAGGCGAGAGTTTAGTAATATTTAATTTTGTATCTTATAACTTGTTAGAAAGATATTAAATAGCTAATATATAAGTTATTACTAGTTTAATAATAGTGTTATAAATGCGTCTTATATATAAAAGAGAAGCGCCTTATATAAAAGTTAATAAAGCTATAAGTATAAGCATTTATTAAGTTATCTTTTAAAGCACCTTTTTAATATAAGGGCCTTATTTTAGTTAAGTATTAATCTGAAGTCCTAGTATTTTAATATCTGTTTTCGTTATTATTAAGGTACTAGCTACATTAATTATTTCTTTTATATTAAACTTTCTTAGGTTTCTTATAAGGTAAATTAGCTTATACTTTTATAGTATAAAGATAGTATTATAATAGTAGGCCTAGTATAAGCACTTATTATATAACTGCTTTAGACATCTACAGTTTTCCTTTATACTTTAGCTAAACGCAAATATATTAATGTTATTAATAAAGCTAAAAGTACTTGCCTTAGTCCTTTAATAATTAATAATATCTAATAAATCTATATTATAAAAGAGGTACAGAATAGGCGAGACTAGGGAGCCTTAAGAAATCCTTATATAGACTTTAAATCTCTTAAACATCTTATTATTTATAGAGAGCATAAAAGTCTTATTTAATAGAAAGCTTATTACTTATTTAGTAATTATAGAAGAGATCTTACGCTTTCTTAGATTATAAATTAATCATTAATATAATATTATATTAAAGACGCCTGCTATATTTATACTTAGTAAAAAAGCTACCTTGTCTCTCCTTTAATTTTAGATTATATATATTTGTTTAGTAAGAAGCTCTAGCGCTATCTTAGTTAAGTGATTACTCTTTGCTCTTATCTATATCTCTAGGAAAGCATTATATTGCTTAACTAAGAAGATAATTCGTTATATTATAATAGACTCTAGCGTTTTGCTTATTATATTAAGCAAGGCTATTAGTTTATAGGCCTTAGAAGATAAGTAGTCTAGTTTATTAGGCTTTCTTAAAGCTAGTATATAAGCCTTCTGAAAAGCATAAAGGTAATATTTTAGTAATATATAAGTAAAGAATAAGTGAGTAAGCGCAGGTATAAGCTAGTTAATGCAAGCCTAAAGGATCCTATTAGGGATCTTATTAAGGCCTAGGGCTCTGTCTGCCCTTGTATACTAAATAGTATTCTGTACCTTCTTTTTAGTAATAGTTATAAGGCAGTAATATGCCTATAGATATACTGCGTCTTTAATATTATTAAGAAGTGCCTTTAGTAATAGTTGTCACGGAGTTGACATGGAGGCCTCCTGGAGCCTAGATGGAGTCGTGGTCCGACTCTCTCTAGGGCATCTGGATAAGGATTAATATACTATTCCAACTGCATT
>NW_006916561.1:3450-8342 GCF_000464535.1 Endocarpon pusillum Z07020
AAAGTATACCCTAGTTTCAGGGCAGGCTTTATAGGCTAGTTTATAAGGCTTAAGGCAGTAGGTAGACTAAGTATATTTATTAAAGATTAGCTCTTAAATTACTAAGACTTAGGGTTATATAAAGCTATTAAAAAGGGTATAGCTCTTTTATAAGTTGTTATTGCTATAGTTATATTAGATAACTAAGAGCCTATAGCTCATCTAGGCTTAAGTTAATATTATTTGCCCTTATAATTATTATGCTTTTCGCCTGTAATGCAAATACGCTATTCCGATTAATAATAAGCCTTTACTTCTCTGTAACGTGGCTGCTCACCTCTTCTTTCACTCGAGATTACCCCATTTGGTAAGTAGGTTCCTTTCGTTAGATGGTCTCCTTGGCCTAGGTGGTCAGGGGTCCTGGCCTCTGCCCTGCGGTGTTCGGCAAGCCTGTGTTGCGCATGCGGTTCGCCTACGGCGCTGTTACTCTGCTGTCCACTTGCGCATTTCTTGGATTCTCTGTTGCGCTTTAGCGGCGGCATTCTCTCTGCTGGTCCTCAGCCTGTAGCATAACTGTGATGAGCGTGCGTTTTATATGCGGTCCTATATAACATTCACTGTTCTAGTGATCTCCTTTTTTACCTAATAATCTTTTATTTTAATTATATAATGTTGCTTTATATTTGTAATATAGATATTAATTAATAGAATCTAGGTTTCTTTTTCTAACACTGCTTTAGGCGTTTGCTTATATCCCTTTATAATATAGCAGAAGTAGTTATTCTAGACCTTTTTAAGTAGTTTAGTTATAGCTTTTATTATTGCTTCTCTTATGTCTTATATGCTTAAACCTTACTCTTGTATATTATATAGCAGAGTAGGCCTAACTATTATAGTATATAATAGCTGTAAGTTATGTATTAAAGGTCTCTAAATAGAAGTAGCTAGTCTTGCTAAAGCCTTAAAGACTATAATATCCTTATAAGTCGCATGCGTTATATATTTATTTTAGGTGAGCCTAAGATCTAGCTATACCTCTAGTACCCTAATTACCTTGTCCTTAACTGCTACTTAATAGTTACTTATTTAGATAGTTAATACTAGGTCCTCTTGTGTATAGTGCCTACTTTATATAAAGTGCATTAGCTAGTACTTATTAAGGGCAAACTTAGCGCTATATATTTTTGTCTAACGTTAGTATTATAAGTAGGCTATAGTTAGCCTATAATAATTTTATTATACGCTTTTGCTTTATGTTACTAAGTAGGTGTTATCTACAAAGCTGAATTCTAATATTCCTTTCTTTAGGTCTTGAAACTATTTTAGTAGACTAGATATAAAGAATAAGAACAAGATTAGTGAGAGAAAGGAGCCCTATAAAATACTTATATTAGTCTTAATCTAGTCGCTTTTATACCCTATATATATAATATGTGTGCACTTTATACGTAGAAAGTATGTGACTACTTAAATAAGCTAATCCGGGAGGCCCTTCTGCCTAAGGATATCTAATAGCTTATTATAAAGGACATTATTAAAAGCCCCTGAGAGGTCTAGGCTTAGCATTAAGACTATACTTCCTAATCGTGCCTATTATACAGTTTGAACGCATAAGGTTAGCAAGCCTATTACAAAGGCTGTAGATCTGTCCCTTCTTGCCCCCATCTGGGTCTAGAGGAGCAGAGAGTATTGTTTTGCCACGTTGCTCAGGCAAGTTACAAAGACCTTCTTAATAACCTTCGCTAACATGTTCTCTAGGGCAATTAGCCTATAGCTGCCGGGCAGCAAGTAGTCCTTCTTGCCCTTTTTGCGCAGGACTATTATAGTTGATTCCTTATACTGTGTTAGAAGAGTACCACATGCGAAGGCCATGCGAATACTATGCGCTAGTCCAGCTGCGATTTCTGGGGCGATTCCCTTAAGGACCTCGTTTGGGATGCCATCTGGCCCTGCAGCCTTCCCGCTTAGGAGCCTGTTAATCACTGCTAGTACTTCCTCTGCTGAGACGAAGCTGTCAAGCGCTAACGCCTGGTTTGTATAAGTTGCGCATATAGGCCGCAAGGGGTTTGCAGGGCTGACTAGGGGTGCTAAGAAGAATTTCTCTGCCAGGATTTGGGCCCTTTTGTTATCTGATATAGTTAGCTTACCTCTCTTATTTTACTGTAGAGCAGATATATAAGGGTTAGTGTGCGGCTTTCTTGCTATTTGCTTACTTTACTAAAAGAGCCTCTAAAGCCTATTATTCCTTTACTATTTCTTAGCATTAATTAGATTATTAATTAGACGTCTTTAGTTCGCTTTTAATACCTGTTACATCTCCTTCTTTAGCTCCTTAAAAGAATGTCTAAAACTATAAAGGTCTTTTTATTTATAAGTAATAATATACTTATGTCTTATATGCTTTATATATGCTAATAATACGCTAGCTTTAAAGGACTAACTTAGGCGTGCTCTTAAGCTCAGTCTAGCTCTAGAGTAATATTATAATAGTAGAGTCTCTAAGGCTTCTTAGATGCTTTATAATAGGCTCTTTATCTAGTCCTATTAAGTTTAATATAATACTTCTATAAGACCTTCTTTATCTAGCTTTGTAAGTACAAATTATATACGTTTTATCAGTAATCCTTATAGTGCTTAGATATCTAGATTTATCCTAATAAGGATGTAGTCTTATAGCAAGACCTAGTGCTCTTCTAAGCTACAGAAGATTACTTAATTGCTTAGCACTTATAATGTAAATGTCAAGTTAATTACTAAGCTATAAGTGCCCCTCCTCCAGATTATCTTCCTCTTTAGAGTTAGTAGTCTAAGGTTATAGCGATTAGCTTCGTTAAGTAAGTGATTCGTACCCTGTTTGTATATAGTACTAATGCCTCCTTAAGCAAGGTAATAAGTATTAAAGTCTCCTAATAATAGGACCTCTCCTTTAGCCTTATTAAGAGCGTGGGCTATATGTCTTTATTTATATATATATAGTCTGCTTACTCTTAAGTTATATATATTCAGAATTATTAGCTTGCTATTTTAGGTAATTAGGGCCAGACTTGCTATATTTAGGTTATACTGCTTCTGCCTCTAGTTTGCTATACCTACGTCTCGCCTTATTATAAAGTATACCCTAGTTTCAGGGCAGGCTTTATAGGCTAGTTTATAAGGCTTAAGGCAGTAGGTAGACTAAGTATATTTATTAAAGATTAGCTCTTAAATTACTAAGACTTAGGGTTATATAAAGCTATTAAAAAGGGTATAGCTCTTTTATAAGTTGTTATTGCTATAGTTATATTAGATAACTAAGAGCCTATAGCTCATCTAGGCTTAAGTTAATATTATTTGCCCTTATAATTATTATGCT
The DNA here is from genome assembly GCF_000464535.1 of Endocarpon pusillum Z07020. NCBI lineage: Eukaryota > Fungi > Ascomycota > Eurotiomycetes > Verrucariales > Verrucariaceae > Endocarpon > Endocarpon pusillum. The sequence goes on from NW_006916561.1 coordinate 6,782, forward strand.
TTTCGCCTGTAATGCAAATACGCTATTCCGATTAATAATAAGTTTACTAAGAGGAGCTTCTTACCGCCTACTTAATATAGGTGGGTCATCCTGTATAGCGTTAGTTATTATTTATATCAAAGGACTATAGGCTCTTGTCCTTTTATAAGAGATTAGTGTTTACTTATTGCCCTATGCTTGTTAGCCTAGGGCTAGCTATTTCGTTTCTGCGCTTATGCTGTGTGTTATAGCTGTGTATATACTATACGCCTGCGTATATAGTGCGATTTGTCTATACTGGATACCTTTGTGGTACGATTAGTAGGACAGGCATGCCTGGCTCTGCCATGCCCTGTACTGCTTGCCACAGTTAGCACATAAGACTCTCTTAGTTATACACTCTGACGTGGCATATTGACTCATATATTGCGCGTAGCATGCCTGCTTCTCGTATGCGTATTAGGTGTGACCCTACTGCTGGCACTTAAAGCATCATATAATCTAAAGGGACTTTTCAAAAGACCGCATTTCAAATAGCTAAGCGTCTATAATTAGCCCTCTGTAAAGTATTATACGTTATATCTCTTCTATTAGGAATCCCACTATTAGAGATCCCCTTATCTTAACGCGCTCTTTGTATACGTCTTGCAAGTATTATATAAGCGTTCTATAGGAGTAAAGCTATTTAATTCTTATAATCTAGAGTCCTAAGGCGATAAATTTAGAGGCTTTATAGATAGCCTGCGTTAAAAGTACATTATTTGCCTTCTTTCCTGCTATTACTAGTACTGATAAAGGTACCTTTAGTATTTCGACTTAGTAGTCTTTTGCCTATATCTTATCTTTTATAGCTTCTATTAATAAGAATATATTAATATTGCTATTATATAACACCTAAACTACTGCTACTCTTAATATTATTTTCTTGACTTCTTTAAGTATTTCTTTATTTAGTAACCCTTTTATTTAAGAGGCTTAGACTCTAACTATATAGTTAATAAGGGGGATTGCAAGCAAATTACCTATTAGCCGCATCCTTATTACAGCGATGCTTACCTAGGTTACGCCTTAGGATTAGGGGTTAGGTGTGGCCTTAAAGGAGGTCTTTAGTAGCGCTTTAATACAGTTGAGCCTTGCCTTAACCCCTTCCTCTGCGTTTCCTGTACACGTTCTCTGCAGTACGTGTTTGATAACCATGCTGAGCTGCTCTACCAGCTCTCTTCCACTTATTGCCACTCCGCTGTTATTTTCCTCCTCTTTTTTAAGACCCTTAGTAATATCTATCAAGTCTTTCTTTATTTGTTGCTAATTAGCGTAGCTTTTCCTTTCTTGATGTTCTTCTCCTTCTCTGTTCGTCTGCCCCCCCTGAGAGCATGCTTAACACGTGTGGGCCACACGTGTTTTGCTGCTATCTCCCTAGATAGCTATAGCTTCTCTCCGGCTTTATAAGCCTTGTTCTTATTATTACTTACTTGTTCGCTTTAGAAGATTCACTTTGCACTCGCTTAAGCCCCCTTAATCTTTATATAGATAGTATTAATAATACTAAGTTAGTTAGCTAATTAATATAAGTTATATTTTA
>NW_006916562.1:0-9120 GCF_000464535.1 Endocarpon pusillum Z07020
TATTAAGTTATAAATACTAATACTAATTAGATCTTCCCTTTTTTAGGCTAACTTATAAGTCTCTTAGACACTATATAATCCTAATAATACTGTTTTATAATTAGAGCATATATAAAATCAGATTATTAGATATTAAGAAAGCTCTCTAAGTAGTATTTTTTTAGCTATTAAGTAATTAGCAAAGAGTATAAAGCTAATTACTTATTAAATAACCCTTTTATATAAGAAGGTCTATACGCTTTACAAGGCTAATTAGGCTCTTGTAAAGCGTTAAAAGGCTAAAAAGATATGTGTATAAGCTGGAGGTACACTTACTATAAAGGATGCAGGTAGTTTAATTAAATAGAGAGCGACTATATAATAGTAATCAAGTAGAAGGTCAGTAAAAGGAGGTATTATGCAGGCTAAGTCATTAGGCTTACAGCAATATAAAAGATACAGCAAGCCTAACTATAATGTACGAACCTATTAGAAGATTAAAGAGACATCTAAGGAAGATAGTAATATAGAGAATAAATGATTTTCTAATATTATGGCTATATATAATAGTCAGAAGGTTATAATATAAGAGAAAGATACACAGGATAATTATATGCGTAAGACAATTATAAATCACGTTATAATAATAGTAATTTATAGCTTCTTTATTAGGATACTTCTTAGTACTATAAGAAGCTATATAATATCTATAATATATAAGTTATCTATACTACTTACTTAGGTGTTTATAACCTTAATAGTTATAGTACTAGGTTAGACAGCTATATATAAACTATTTATAATGCTTAAGCTTATAATTAATTATAAACCTTTTAGTTAATATTTAGTTTATTATCTTAATAGTTTCTACCTTAACTAGGAGCAAAAAAAAGATCTTCTTGTCTTTAATCACTTTAGCTAACTAGCTTATCTTAATAATCTTAATATCTTTATATAGGCTATTATTAAGCGCTTATAATCTTTTAATCTCTTTTAGCTATTTAGTAATGTCTACCTTATTTACTTAGATGCTATATATTATAATTATAAAGATATACTACTAAAATACTATTAAAGTCTTTATTATCTTAATCTATTTTATATTTTTTAGAAGAGCAGCTTTTGCCTTCTTAGTTAAGGCTGTAACCTTGATATCCTTATTTCTTATTTTATTTACTCTTATAGAAGCTATAATATAACTTATAAATATATATCTTACTTAATACTTATAGAAAAGGCTTTACTTTACTTTATAACCTAAGAGAAGACACTAGTATATACTTCTATATTAAAGATAATATAAATATTTTTTTTTTTTTTTTTTTTTTTTTTTAACTTATTTCAGATTTATTATGTAAATCTATATAGGCTTAACTATATAAAGGGCTATAAAGTAAATAACGATTAAAGAGACAGTATACTCAAAGTAAGCTCTAGAGGCTCTATGTGACCATAGAAAGAAGTTAATAAAAGAGAACAGTGAAGTCAGATGACTTAAGGATAAAGCGAATAGCCTGGGTCGCTCCTTTATGGCTATTAAGGAGCTTCTATATGTCAGAGAACAAGTGGTCGCTTAAGACGCGTCTCTGGAGCTAAGATTATGTAGAGCAGAAGAGAAGGACGTGCTGCACTGTTATAGTCTCTAACCTACACCTGTAGTGAGGGCTAGGCACAGAGGGTACTTGGCGTTTAAAGAGGAAGGCATTGAATCTAATTACTCTAGTCTTAAGCTAGGTTAACAGGGCACTATATGCTTTTGGTCGGCCAGTATAAAGCCTATAATTTGTAAGAGAAACGCAGAGGGAGAGCTTAGCAATTCCGCAGGTTTGTACTCTGTTTTCCCAGGACTAGTCCTAGTGCTCCTAGACTCTTCTTTTTGTAATCCTTTTAATTGCAGAGAGAAAGCGAGTCATAAGCTCTTAGAGGGGGCCTATAGCCCTTACTACTTTGTCAGCATAATCGTCTGCTATTTTATTACCCCTAATCTCTTTATATCTAAATAGTTATTATAGTTTAGTTAAGATTTCCTTCTGCTTAAGCTCCTTAATAACTAAATAAATGTCTTTAAAGAGTAATTAAAAGTAAGTCAGGTCACCCTTTAGGAGAAACTATAGGGTTGCCTAATTATTAGAGTAAACAGTAGCTATATAATTAGATAAAAGGGAATTAGAGCGAATTAGGAAGAGCCTAAGCGTAAAAAGAATACTAGTAAGTTCTTTATAGAATACTTGCGCATTACTAATAGTGTCTAAGGCATAAAAAAGATATGTGGTTACACCTACAGCTATAGCTAAAATCCTATTATTTTAACTACTACTATTGCAGTATATACGTATAAATAGCATATATAAATTATATATATATAGCCAGGTTATTATCTCTTTTGAGGAGGCGATTTTAATATTAAGAAGAACGCGTTATAAAGAGTTAGTGCCTAGATTCCTTACCTTAAGACAGGATAGACTACTTATATAGCTTTATATTTATTCTTTTAGTAAGTAAAAAGAGGTAATAAAGGGCTCGGCCTGCCTGCCTTTACTGCCTTAACCTTGTTAATAAATACAGCTTGCTAAGGTTTTGATTACGCTATAAAGGTTTGTTGCTAGTATATAACAAGTTGAGTTAGCTATAGACATCTCTATATAAAAGTATATTAAGGGAATAAACGTTTTGACCTTAAGTGCCTATATAATAATAGCTTTATAGGCTCTTATAATAGCCTAAAGACAGCATTCTTAAATAGCTTATAGTTTGTTTTTAATATCCTTTCTATGCCTTATTATATCCTCTAAAGTGTACTAGGCGCTACAGCTATAAAGTAACGCTAGTTAAGTGGTTAACGTGTATATCTAAAGCCCTAAGGAGACAAAGGAGCCCTAGGTAGAGTCGAATAGTGTTTTTAAGGCGCTTAAGTAATAAACCGCTTGTACTTTAATTATACAAAAGTAAGGTTTCTATTATAATACTAAGTTAAGCTAGACTCTAAGCACCCTAATATCTAACTTAGGGTTAAGGCTTACGTTTATAAAGGGTAGTAATAGTTTAGCTAGTATATTAAATCTCTTAGGTATAAGAAAAGTGATTAGGTTATATTTAGACAGATTAAAAAAGAGGACTTATAGCAGGTCGCTTATAACTTGTAAATAAGATATATATGTTTAAGATTTCTATAGTTCTGCTTTATACTTAAACTATATATAAGGATATTAATATCATTAATAAAGCCTATAGCACTTATATAAAGCGACACATTCTTATATATATTAAAGAAGTTAGCATTATAGAATAGATAAAGGATTAAAGAGATGCGAGAGCTCTATAAATGCCTGTAAATATTCTGCTACTTTCTAGCGTAAATTAGCTAAGGCAGACCTTAGTTTCCCTATCTTAAAGGAAGTCCTTAACCTAGTTAGTAATCTTTAAGGGAATCTGTCTCTTTTAAAGATTATAAATAAGTCTTTTATAAGAAACGTGATTAAAGACACTAGAGATTTTAAGGCTAAGTAATAAAGCCACTCTATAGTATTTAGCCCCTAATTAATTAGAGGGCTATTTTAGTAAATCTTATTTGTTTTACTCTTATTTAAGTGTCTAGGAAAAGAGAGTACTTTTTAGTTATAAATTAGATGCGTTCTATAATCACTGCTTTTAATGCCTTACTTAGTATATTAAAGAGGGCAATAAGGCAATAAGCTTTCAGGTTAGAGTAGTTAGGTTTCCTAGGTTTATAAATAATAATTATAATAGCATATTTAAAGGCTAAAAGGTAGACTCTTAAATAATAATATATGCTAAATAGGTAAGTAAGTAGCTCTAGTTACTTATTAATAAATATATAAATAACCTAGTTAGGAATGCTGTTAAGCCCTAGAGTATTATTCTTTTTAGATTTTAAGACAGCTTATATAATCTCTGATTATGTTAGTTTAGGCGGAATATCTATAAGTTCTAAGTAGATAAAGCTCTAGATGTTAGAAAGATTTACCTAAGGAGGCAAGAAAAAGTAGTAGTTACAGAGTAATTTAGCTTTCGCCTTAGGTTCTAAGGTAGTTGCTCTGTTCCTATAAAGAGTAAGAAACAAGGCTTATATAAAGATCCCCTGAGATTATTGTCTCGCCTATTTAGTGGTCTGCTATAGCTTTTCCTATGATTGGCCTGCTTCTTATATACGTTATCTAAACTCTGTACATTTAGCTTTAGCTATTATATTGCCCTTCTTATTACAGGCTCTAGTGAACGCCTTTTAGGCTTATTCTGTACAGGTAATATTATAATAATAGCGTAATCTTTAAGAGAGCTTAATAACCTTTAAGTACTTTATAATCTAATATAATTTTAAGAATAAGCTAAGGCATAGCTATAAAGTAAACTTATTAATTACTTATTTTATTAAGTTTATTAATATATTAATATATCTATTAATCTCTTTTCTATTATAAAGAGAAAAAGAGTAAAAAAGGGCTAATATTCTGTCTAGCAAGTCTAAAAACTTTTTCTAGTCTATCTTCTTTTATATTTTTTGCTTATAAATAAAATATAATTTAAGGGCAGTTTATTATTCCTATTCTGTTAAGAATAAGAGGTAATCTGACCCTTATTTTAGTTTAGATATAATTCTATAGCCTGTTAGTTAATTTAGTAAGGAGTCTATAAGAAAGATAAGATTAATAGTAGTTTTTTAGGCAGTTCGTCCTAAGTAAATATCTCTAGTAATAGTTCTAAGAGAGAGCGCAAGCGAGACACTTGCATTACGTGTGTAACTTAGTAGTGTATCAGAGAGGAGATATTAATATGAATAAGAAGGACTACACCAGAACAGATAATATAGATTAAAGTCGCTTAAAAGAATATGCTCTCCTAGTATATTAAGGGCTTAGGGGAACGTATTAAGTATGCTATAGTTCTTAGTATCGCTGTAATAGATAAGAGGAGGGTTATAACAGTTATGAATATTAATTATATACAAGTTATCTATGATTTACAGAGTAACTATAACCAGATTATCTAAGTGAAAAAGTTCTATCTAAGAATCTATTAAGATCCTCTTATTTATATAGCAGTATACTCTTGATTCCTTAGCTCTTAGATCAACTAAGTAGAACCTGTTATTAACCGGGTTATAGATAGCGCTACTAATAGGGTTACACTATAGTTTCTAGATTGCTACCATATTGTACGCATTAATTCCCAGGTCCTAGAGGAGAGGGGCAAGGACTTTTAGTCTAGATTTGTTGACATTATATTAAAGGACTTAGAAAGTATATATTATTAAGAGGGTTGAGAGCAAGTAACTTCAATATTAGGGTCCTTTATATTCACCTCAGGGAACACTTGCGATTCATAGGCAGGTGTTATGCTAATAGCCTATAATATGCTAAGGGGTATAGTGCCCAAGATCTGTGGTTAGCTAAAAGGAGTTAAGGTCTTGATCAGAGAAATAAAAGAGTGAATCGCCCTGAAGTCGATATTAATAGTGGCCGCTTTAGCTAGGCGGCCTATAGGACAGGCTATCTTTCTTTTTTTGCCTTCTTTTATAAGGGGCTATCCTGTAGGTGATCCTGAGTTAAGAGGGCAGCTATAGTTAGATGTTTAAGAGCTAGGGATAAATGAGAAGGTAAGGGGAGGAGGGGAGGGAGAGGAGAGAAGGGGAGAAGGGTAAAAGAGCAGTTTCTAGCTTCTTATAATAGTAGCGTATTCCGCGTCTTTAATCTAGGCCGGGCTTATAATTTTATTATATTATTCTATGTTAACTAAAGTAGCTTTTCCTTATAAAATAATATAACGCAGAGTTCGCATCCCTCTATCGGGTCTCTGTTACGCTTTCCTGTATCTATCGTTTAAGGCGAGATGCTTTAAGGTTCAGGTGGATGAAGCCCTTGCCTAGGCTCTAATTATAGTTTACTCCTTAAGCATATAGCACTAGCATCTAGCTAGAACGATATCGCTTTGACTTGTATACAAAATGCATACTTCTCGCAGGCTCTTAGTACGAGTGAGATAGCTGGCCTAGACTCTTTATATATTAACACGCGCATACTGTCCTCTTAGGCTGTGCAGACAGTCTCCTCAGTGGCCGCCATTATATACCACGCCTCACGTTAAGCCTAGAGGGCTCTTCGCTTTATATTATCTGTAAAAGTCTCCTTTATATAGACTAACTATGTCTTGTAAGCGATTCGTTTGATACCTGCATACTAGCTGTATACTAATTCCTTACTTACTAATCAAGCTTATGTCTCTGTCATCTTAACAGATGCCCTTGTATAATGCGTTTATAGCCACACTTTAATAAGTTTGTACAGGCTTATTCTGAGTAAACTAGTATCCTTAATTGCTTATAATTCTGTATATTTATTTATATAAGATAATTTGTCTGTGATTCCTAAGGATAGCCTGTGGCTCTAGCCTTAACAAGGCCTATAGGTCTTAATAAGTTTGTTTGTACTAAAGACTATAAGCCTTAATAAGGGTTAATAAACGCTTATTTATTCATTTATATCAAAGGATTTTCTTCTCTTTACTAATAAGTCGCTATATCTATATACATAATACGTGATCTTAGGAGGGGACAAGCACAGGGGTGTCCTGTCTCTTAAATAGAACGATATTATATCCACTAATAGTAGAGTTAGTTTGAGTCAGATGGTTTTTGTAAGCTAATTCCCCTAGTTTAATGCGTGCAGGCGACTCGCGTATACAGCGTATATAACGCACGCGTTTACTTACACTGCCATCTAGATTTTGTTTGATTTTATCGCTACAGTGACTACTTATATCGGATACTGTGAGAAGGTAGAAATCTATATCCTAGCTGTCTAAATGACTAATAGCTACTTAGTACAAGCTCACTAAGGGCGTAATATAAATATTAATAATTAAAAGATCTATTATAAATTTCCTAATATTATATTACTAATAATTTAAATATGTTTTAGTAATAAACTAATAATAATATATATCTATAATATATATAGCAGATTACTCGCCTTATACTTAGTAATAAAGGCCTCTATTATAATATTAGTGCTTTATAATCTTCTAATTAGGCTAAGGGAGCATGTCTTACTAAGAGACTTTAACTTACATTATCTATATTAAGGCAGAATCTTATACAGCATTAAGTATAAAGTAGCAGAGTAATTAATTAATCTTATTATTAATGCTAAACTAGAATTAGTTCTTCCCTTAAGCACTATTACCTAAAAGATAAGAGGCCTCTGCTTAATTATTAACCTAGTATTTATTTCTGCCTTTTTAACCTTATAACTTAATTATTACTAAGTAGAACATAACTTATATTAATTAGTTAATTATCTTCTTTTCTTAACTTAGTTATATATAGAGAGCATACCTTATATAAAGAGGCTAAGAAGGGCCTAAAAGCTTATTAATATAAGTAAGGTAATAGAAATAATTATAATAGTACTACTAAAGAGATATCTTAATACGCCTAAGATAATTAACACCTACATAATAAAGATTTAAGATTATCTTAATAAGATTATTAGTAAAGCGGTTCTATAGGTATAATAGAATACTTATAATAAGTCTTTCTAGACCCTAAAGTACTTAAAGGCAGTAAGAAATACCTGTTAACTTATTATATATAGATATTGATAAGATAAAAAGAAGACTAGGCGCAGTATTAATAAGTAAATAATTATAAAAAGCAAGTTATTAATAAAGCTAAGAGTAAATTAACTTTAGAACAGGAATTAAACATACTTATAATAACTTTAAGGGTCTATAAAAACTTGCTAAATAAGTAAGAACTAATAATTATTATTTACGAAATTCCTCTAAGTTTATACTGCTAGCAATCTAGAGCATTATAATACATACCTTTAATAATTAGGTTAAGGTGCTTAAAGCTGCCTTCTTCTTACCATTACTAGAGGCACTACTTAATAATATTAAAGACGCGGTATACCTATAGGTATATTATTGCCTTATAATTATTACTAAAGAGGAGGTATAAAACGTTATTTAACATACAGAGGCACACAGAGTCTTAGGCCCTAATGAGATCTTTAACAGGATCCTTTAGGCCTGCGTTAATCAGCTTATACTTACACTTACTTACTTATTCTTTGCTTATATATTACTAAGATACTACTCTTATACTTTTCAGAAGACTTATATATTAGCTTTAAGAAAACTTAATAAACTAGATTACTTATCTCTTAAGGCCTATAGATTAATAGCTTGCTTAACATAATAAATAAGACGCTAGAGTCTATTATAGTGTAATAAAATATCTTTTTAGTTAAGTAATATAATATTTTTCTAAAGATATAAATAAAAGATAAAAGCAAGGGGCAACTACTTAATTAAGGCAGCATTAAAGCTCCTTATTAAACAGATATATATAGTCTAAAACTAAGAGAGAAACAAGGTAGCTTCTCTATTAAGTATAAATATAGCAGGCCCTTTAATATAATATCACATTAATAATTAATCTATAATCTAAGAAAGCGGCTTTTACGCTTTCTATAAGTAATAAGACGTCTAAGAAATTTAAGGTCTATATAAGGAGATCCCTTAAGGCTCTCTAGTCTCGCTTATTTTATACCTCTTTTATAATACAGATTTATTAAATATTACTAATTATTAAGAGACTAAAGTAAGCGCTTTTAGTTTATTAATAATATTAATATATTTACATTTAACTAAAGTATAAAAGAGAATTACAGATGCTTAAAGTAGTTATATAATAAGTACTTACGCTAGGCCTATTATTATAATATTATTTTTGTACTATAAAAGTATAAACTAATTTATCTTATAAGAAACTTAAGAAAGTTTAATATAAAAGAAATAATTAATATAGTTAGCACCTTAATAATAATAAAAACAGATATTAAAGCACTAAGACTTTAGATTAATACTTAACTAAAATAAAGCTCTTATATTAAAAAGGTACTTTAAAAGATAACTTAATAGATGTTTATATTTATAGCTTTATTAACTTCTATATATAAGGCGCTTCTTTCTTATATATAAGACGTATTTATAACGCTGTTATTAAACTAGTAATAACTTATATATTAGCTATTTAGTATTTTTCTAACAAGTTATAAGATATAAAATTAAATACTACTAAACTTTTGCTTATTTAAAATAGGTACTTATATATAATAG
>NW_006916563.1:0-4387 GCF_000464535.1 Endocarpon pusillum Z07020
AAGTGCCATAAATTTTGGCGCCAAGCTTCGGGCTATCTCTTGGCGCCATCTCAGCCGCACGTCAACGTCGAAAACCACTCTCCCATCTTGCATGCAATCAAGTTCTTTCAATCTCAATTACGGCTTCCCAAAGAATCGTTAGATAGGAGGCCGAAACGCCCACCCTTCGTCGATGCGATGGCGCTACATCATAGCGCTGCGGGCATAAAGAACGTAACGGCAGCCCCAACAACCTCTTCCAACACTGTCGTTGACTGGATTGAAACGAAATCGCAGGTCGTGACAGCTCTGCCCTCGAAGGAAATTGCGTTTTCATCCCAGGAAGAGCTCTTTGCCACTGTCTTTTACAAGGCAAATTTTGCATTACTTTGTCAAATCTGTCAAACCTCTAACCTCCACTGCCATCTTAGCACTTCATTGAAACGTGACCTTGGCTATGTTCGTGACAGTATGTGCCTCTGGGGAGATGCCTTGGGTAATGGGCGGTTGGAAGCATGCCTTTCACCACAGGACGAGCTTCACAAGAGCTTGATTAGCCTGTTGGACCGCATAGGCAAAACCCTTATTACAGGTTCGACCATGATAAGAGGCACCGTTAACCGATGCGCTAACTCTACACAGTCATAGAACAGTCAATTAGCATTTGGGAAGTCAAGAAGGCAAAATGGAGCCTGGTAGAAAGCTTGCAAGAGCTTCTTTCCAAAGCTACATCCATTTTGTCAGTCGACGAACCATCTTCCAGTATTTGTGAAAGCGACAGCGACTCAGCCAGCGAAACAGACGATGATGAAAGTCAGGATACAGTCGTAGCTGATATTCGATCACTACAAGTGTACTCTAAATTGTTAATGGACCTTTGCCCAACTTTAGAACAAGCATTCAATACACGGCAGCACGGAGCAGGAGAAAAAGAACCAGCTTCGAGCTTCAAGTCTTTTGAAGTAACGGAGAGCGCTCTTCCTTGGGTCAGTCAAGTATACGAGAAGTTTCGGACAGCTGATAATGGTCTACTCAAGAGGCTTGGAGAAGCTAATTGGCAGAGATGTGTCCGCATCCGAGCATTGAAATCTGACAGTGCTACGGCGCAAGAGAGCTTTGAAGAGCCCAAGACCATCTTCAAACCCTCGACAGTCCACACTTTTCGCGATTCGGCACTTGGTGCCTCGACCCCAGCTCAGTCAGAGGTTGCCGGCTCCGTTGCCTCTCATACTTCCTTCATGTCAAGTGTTGAAGGTGAAGGTGGGAATCACCATGCAGTACCTCGAACTCCTCAGCAGATCTCACGGAACGAGCCTTTTACATGCCCATATTGCGGTACCTTGCTTAAAACACTACGGAATCGGATAGACTGGAAGTGAGTTTGTGAAGACGCATGGAAACAATATTTCGCTAACTCTGCCAGGATGCATGTCTTTTCTGATCTTCAAGCTTATATCTGCACATTCAACGATTGTCATGAACGCCTCAAAACTTTCTCGACACGGACACTGTGGTCTCGGCACGAGCTCGAAGCTCATTTCTCGGACAAGTCGTTTAGGTGTCGCGATTGTCATGAAAGCTCCGTTACATTTACTGATCAGGAGAGCTTCCTTGATCACCTGAGTCGCGTACATGGGGCCGAGGCTCTTACACATGTTCAAGCTCTGAGTATGGCACAGGCTGCAGCGCAGTCAGTCCCAAGGTCTTTTACGGATCAAACGTGCCCTCTTTGTGCGCAAACCGACTGGAAATCGCAACGCGAATATTTCACTCATTTGGGAAAGCATCTCGAACAAATATCGCTAACAGCATTGCCGCCAGAGGAGGATGAGAGTGAGGATGACGATGACAGCGTTCAAGGTGATGAGGAGAATTCTACCTTCAAGTGTATATGTGGGTTCGACAATGACGATGGTTATACCATTTGGGATAAGAGGTGTGATACATGGCAGCACATTGCGTGCTACTATGGAAATGATTCCCAGAGACCAGAGGAACATCTTTGTGTAGACTGTTCGCCGAGAAATCTCGACACGGCAGGTGCCTCGCAGCGTCAAAAGGAGAGTCGAAGAAAGTCAGCTCCTTATACAGCTCCTCATATAGGGGCAGATTGGAGTACTTTCCAACATTGTTTGGATCAAGCCTCCAGAGAACAGGACAGAATCGGGGCTAGGTTAGAAGCTGAAAACAAATGGTTCCTTGATGAGAGCAAAAGGCAGCAAGTGAATGGTCAAAACCTATTGAATGATGCGCAACAGCATTCCAAGAACGATCAGTACAACCATACATATGGGCCACCGTATAGCCCTTCGCAAGAGCTGGGACCTATGCAAAGGAAGCACAGAGAAGGTCGCAAGGGCCCAAGCCAGGATGCGCTTAATGATGAAGCATCAGAAACCAGCAAATGTCCTTATTGCGAGAAGACTTTCTCTGGTGTTGTGTGTGACCAGAAATCTAATCTTAAGCGCCATATCGGGCACAAGCACCATCATCTACTTGATGACGCCCCCAATTACAAGCTGCCTTCAACCAAGGAGCACAAATGCCCTTATTGTGGCACAGGATTCACGGGACATCACAATGTGAAGAGCCACCTACTGACGCACTCACAGGAAAAGCCATATGTTTGCTCAACCTGTCAGTCAAGCTTTCGTCGACTGCATGACTTGAAGCGCCATACAAAGCTTCACACCGGAGAAAGACCACACGTCTGCATCCGATGTAGACGCAAATTCGCAAGAGGTGACGCACTCGCTCATCACCAAAATGGTCCTGGGGGTTGTGCAGGTAGGAGAAGCAGTCCTCCGGTTGATGGGAATAGTCCCAGGAGCGACACCAGTCTATTAACAGAGTTGAAAAGCTATGCGAAGCAGACCGGCGAACACGGACGGGGCTAGTTCATTCCCCTTTGGAAATGCTGTAGCATTTGTTGCCAACGAATTCAGTTCGCTTAACCAGACTTGGGGTTAGGCTCACTAGGAGATAACAGCCCTCCCGGCCACCGGTAGCTTATCAGTAGTTGCCTAGACAAATAGTGTAGCGCTAGCCGGTACAGTCAAGTAGCAACCAAAAGATGTTTGGACGCGTACAAGTCGACTGCCTCAAATTGACCAATCTTCGAGTTCTACGAGTTCTCATAATTTACACCGCTATTGTGTTGCAGGCTTAGGTTCCTTTCTTAATAGTGGCCATGGAGGGTCGCGTCAGTTTGTAGGCCGTCTCCGGGTAAGGATACTAGCGCTGAGCTATGGCTACTTCTGCCTCCTACTGTAGTAGACGTCAACGCTATCGTGGTGGGGGGGCGGTGACCAATATATAAACGAGCGACGCGGTACCAGAAAAGGGATACATCAACCACTCCGCCAAAAGGACAGCGCTTGTGGGTTTCGAACCACACTTAATTGATGTACCCCTCACTGACTGTACCCGCCGAAAGATACAGTACTAGAGCAAAAGTTTGGATACATCCCCACATTATGCCCCACCACTCTCCTCTCCCACTTCTCATACAAATTACTACCTACTGTGGAAAACTCATTAGAATTCTATGAAACTCAAGGATATTGTACATTTAATCTTGTTCTTGAAGCTGTACTAATTTCCTAATTAGGAAATGAGTATTCAGAATCTGGTGTACCATCCTTTGGCCTTGAGCACAGAATTTACCCTTGTATCTATGCTCTTAATTAGATCATTAATAGCATCTTGACTAATTGCCTCCCAACCCTCTCGAATAGCTTGAAACAAGCGTTGATAGTCCTCCTCACTTTTGCCTATTTCAGTTAGTTCAGGATAATGCTCCTGAATCCACTGCTTGAGTTGCGCCTAGAGGTGTTCAATCAGATTCAAATCAGGACTATAAAGCGGCCAATCCATCACTAGTATGCTCTCATCTTCAAACTATTTCTGAATCTTTTTGGCAGTATGAATAAGGGCATTATCCTGCATGAATGTCATACCAGGTTACCATGTTTGAGGCAATTGATCGTTGAGAATTATGAGATAAGAGTTGGCAGTGTCCCCTGACTTCTCTAAATCAGGATCTTGATTCATTATGACTACATCTGAATGCTCATCTCCATAAATTGCACCCTATATTATAACGCTGATATCTCTGTTTTTCTTATAAGGTTATATCATATCCTTATCCCACTTCTGTTAAGGCGTACAAAGGACCTAAGAGCGACGTGCCTTTACGCCTTATTCTAGGCTGTATTCGTCACTCTATATTATCTTGCACTACTCATCTCAAGTCTAATTTTTGTATTTCTTTGCTTAAGTAAGTTGTTTAGTAGCTACTTTTAGCGTCAGAAGAGGTCTCTTTTTAGTTAACTAATTAGTAATACCTTCCTCTTTAAGTAATTAATAAAGAGTAGCCTTGTGTTAGGGCTCAACTGGTTAAGACAAG
>NW_006916564.1:0-6097 GCF_000464535.1 Endocarpon pusillum Z07020
TTTAATATAATAATAGCTAAAAACATTAAAGTTAACTTCTAAAGTACTAGTCTTATATTATATAATCCTTAGGCTGTCTTATCCAAGCTTAATATTAAATTATAAACGCTAATACTGACTAGACCTCTCTCTTCTTAAGCTAACTTATAAGTCCCTTAGATATTACATAATTATTATAAGGCCATTTTATAATTAGAGTATATATAATATTATATTACTAGGTATTAAGAAAGCTTTTTAAATATTATTTTTTTAATTATTAAGCAGCTAGTAAAGAATATAAAGCTAATTGCTTATTAAATAACTCTTTTATATAAGGAGGTCTATACGCTTTACAAAGCTAATAAGGCTCTTGCAAAGCATTAGAGGGCCAAAAAAACACGTGTATAAGCTAGAGGTGCACTTACTATAAAGGATGTATATAGTTTATTTAAGTAAAAAGAGATTATATGACTGCAATTAAGTAAGAGGTCAGTAAAAGGGGGTATTACATAAGCTAGGTTATTAGACTTAAGGCATTATAAGAGATGCGGCAAGACTAAACTTAAGAATTTTATTAAAGCTTATATTATTAAAAATAATACTAAAACTACTTCTGTTATTTATAAATATTTGTACTTAATTAATTAATTAATCTAGTAACTTATATAAAAGTTATATCTAACTCTTATCTAAAGTTTAAGTATAATCTTACTTTAGTAGCTAATAATACTATGCCTACTCTAGTATAGCCCTAGGTTATATAACAACTATTAGGCTAGCGGCTTAGTAGTAATTTAATACTCCCCTTGCTATTTAAGCTGCATCTACTATAAATAGCTATATATGCTATTATAAGTAGTTGACTTATGCAGCTTTCCTTCTCTACTTAAACTATATCTAATTGTCCTAAGTTAGCAGCTTAAAGAGAGAGTTATACCTATCTAATTATTTGCCTATAGTATTAGCCTGCAGTTCCGTCTACAGTCCTCCTTATAGTGCTATATACTCTAAGGTTGTTCAGGGCGCTTTATTAAGGCCTGTAGATGTTATAGCCTTAAAAATAGTATTTAAATAGCTTACATAATTATGTAATTATAAATCTAGGATTTAGCTATACTATATAGCTAAATTCATGTAATTAGGTTCTCTATATTATAGCATAGAAATTCTTATACACTAATAGTGCTCTCTAATAATACTATATTAGTATTCTTTACTTTAAACAAGGCTTATCTTAATACAGAATTATATAAAGACGTTCTTAAGGAGTGTCTTAGTAAGTCTATTAATAAATATATTCTTTATTAATACTTAGGAAGTCTAAATTTTTCCTTCTTCTTTTAATTAATATATATAATAATACTAAGCCAGGTCGCAGCAAATCCCTCTCTAACTGCCCCCATCTACTTAAAGCCGCAACTGATCGAAACTAAGCGTAAGGAGATGAAAATCACAATCACTAAACGCGCGGAGAAAGAGAAGAGCGAAACAATAAATATAAAAGTGATACTTGACGTAGTTTGCGAAATGAAGCTAAAACAAGTCACGAAGAAGATAATTACTATGAGGAGACTTCTAAGCAAAGATATTGTCTTCTCTGTTCTTAACGAAGAAGCAAGACTAATACTTGAAAGGAACTCCGGCTGGTTATGAACGATTGCGCTCTTAGCACGCGTTATACAAGCAGCATTCCTTATTATAGTATACAGCGTTTAAATGGCGGGCATTAATATCAAAAAACAAAAGAAAGCTATTATAAAGATCTATAAATAAAACTAAAGATTACACTCTAAAATTAAAATCACTTAAATATCTTAGTTAAGAAGTGTGATACAATAGAAGAAGCGATATAGTTTATTTATTATTAAGACTGCCACCTCTATAGCTATAAATATAATTATCTAATTAGGACTAATTATAGATAATAAATTAAAGCAGTATAAAAGATTTAAGGCAGAGGCAAATCTTACTTAATGCTTTTAATACTATTATTATAAATATATTAAAAAGGCTTACAATTAAGAGCTATTATATGGATTCTATTTAAAATCATACATAACTAACGATTACTTAAATAAGGAAAAGTTAAAGAATAAGTGTATTATTTATAGAGGTAATTACCTAATATAGTCTAGAAATTATAGAGTCTAAAGAGCTAAAATAAAGAAATTAAGTATGATTAAACATAATACGCCAGACTATTATATTAATATCTATAACTAATTATTCTTTACTTTATCTAGCTCTTTAATAAGTAAAGTGAGTTCCTCATAATTACTAGCTATTATAATAAGTAGTAATTAGGAAACTATTAGAGTATATAAAGGACGCTTATTCTTTATAGTTAGAGCCAATTATAACCTAATATAAATATAAATAATAATAAACCTACTTAAGTATGCAAGAGCTTCTAGCTTGCCTTTATTAGATAAGAATAGATATACAGAGTTACAAGAGGTCACACTAAATAATAAAGAAATATATAAGATAAGATAAAGTTAGAGCAAGAGTTATAATACAGAGAATAACTCTCTAAGAATTCTATAGTATAATGTCTAAAAAGATAAACTCTTTACTCTTGTGCTCTTACTTAAGAATATAAGAATTTATAAATTTAATATTATAGCTATATAAGAAATATAGCAGAACCTCTTAAT
The DNA here is from genome assembly GCF_000464535.1 of Endocarpon pusillum Z07020. Lineage (NCBI taxonomy): Eukaryota > Fungi > Ascomycota > Eurotiomycetes > Verrucariales > Verrucariaceae > Endocarpon > Endocarpon pusillum. Next base: position 2,640 of record NW_006916564.1, read on the forward strand.
TATAATAGATTACTATTCTTTTACTGCTCTATTTTATATTATATACCTGCTAAGTAATAAGATAAAAGTATACTTTTATATATATAAAAGACTTTATCTTAAGATATAGATAGTTATAACTAGCTATAAAGACATTTAATTACTTATACTTAAATATAAGAATAAAGATTAAGAAAAAAGACTAGTAATATATAATATATATAATTTAAGCTATATAATTATCAGAATAAGAGAAGGCTTAAGCGAGTGCAAAGTAATCTTTTAAAGCAAATAAGCAAGTAATAATAAGAAAACAAGGCTTATAGAGCCGGAGTAAAGCTATAGCTATCCAGAGAGACGGCAGCGAAACGTGTACGGCTCGCATACGTTAAGCATGCTACCTGAGGGGATAGACGAATAGAGAAGGAGAAGAACACCAGGAAAAGAAAAGCTACACTAATTAGTAATAAATAAAAAAAGACTTGATAAATATTACTAAGAGTCTCAAAAAAAGAAGAGGAAAACAATAGCAGAGTAATAATAAGTAGAAGAGAGCTAGTAGAGTAGCTCAACATAGTTATTAAATACGTATTATAAAGAATACGTATAAGAAATACAAGGGAAGAGGTTAAGGCAAGGCTCAACTATATTAAAGTATTACTAAAGACCTCTCCTAAGGCGATACTTAATCCTTAATCCTAAGGCGCAACTTAGGTAAGCATTACTATAATAGAGATGTAGCTAATAGACGGTTTGTCTGTAACCCCCTTTATTAATTATATAGTCAGGATCTAAGTACCTTAAACAAAAGAATTACTAAATAAGGAAATACTTAAAGAAGTTAAAAAAATAATATTAGAAGCAGTAGTAATTCAAATACTATATAACAGCAATATTAATATATCTTTATTAATAGAAGCCGCAAGAAATAGGACATAAGCCTTCCTCTTTATTAAAGACTTTAAAATCTTTAGAAGGGATTACTAAGTCAAGACATTAGGGGTACCTTTATTAGTATTAATAGTAGTAAAAATAAAGACTAATAATATGCTTTTAGTACAAACTATTTATAAAGTCTCTAAATCTATTACTCTAAAGCTCTAGATTACAAGAATTAGATAGCTTTACTTTTATAGAATGCCTATATAATATATATAAAACGTACATAAAAAGCGTGTTAAGACAAGTAGATCTTTAATAGTAGGATTCCTAATAGAAGAGATGTAATATATAGCACTCTGTAAAAGGCTAATTGTGGACGCCTAGCTATTTAAAATATAGCTGTTTAAAAAGTCTCTTTAGATTATATAATGCTTTAAGTGCTAGTAGTAAGGTCACACCTAATAGGTATGTAGGAAGCAGGCACGCTGCATATAATATACAGGTTAACATGTCATATTAGAGTATATAACTAAGAGAGTCTTATATACTAACTATAATAAGTAGTACAAAGTATAATAGAGCTAGGCATGCCTGTCCTACTAATTATATTACAAAGGTATCTAGTATAGACGAATTATACTATATATATAAGTATAATATATAGTATAAATACAGAAACGAAATAGCTAGCCTTAGGCTAATAAGTACAGAATAATAAGTAAATACTAATCTTATATAAAAGGATAAAAGTCTAGTTCTTTAATATAGATAATAACTAATATTATATTAGATAACCCACCTATATTAAGCAGGTAATAAGAAGCTCCTTTTAATAAAGACTTATTATTAATCAGAATAATATATCTATATTATAAGTAAGAAACATAATAATTATAAGGGCAAGTAATATTATTTTAAGCCTAGATAAGTTATAAGCTCTTAGTTATCTAATATAATTATAATAATAATAACTTGCAAAGAAGCTGCACCCTTTTTAATAGCTTTATATAACTCTAAGTCCTAATAATTTAAAAGCTAATTTTTAATAGATATACTTAGTCTACTTACTACCCTAAGCCTTATAAACTAGCCTATAAAGCCTGCCTTAAAATTAAAGTATGCTTTATAATAAGACAAGATGTAAGTATAACAAACTAGAGACAAAAGCAATATAGCTTAAATATAGTAAGTCTAGCCCTAACTACTTAAAATAGTAAGTTAATAATTCTGAATATATATAACCTAAGAGTAAGCGGACTATATATATATAAATAAAGATATATAGCTTACGCCTTTAATAAGGCTAAGAAAGAGATTTTATTATTAAGAGACTTTAATACTTATTACCCTGCTTAGAGAAGCATTAATACTATATATAAATAAGGTACAAATTACTTGCTTAACAAAGCTAACTACTATAACCTTAGATTGCTAACCCTAAGAAGAGAGGCAACCTAAAGAAGAGGTACTTATAGCTTAGTAATTAATCTTATATTTATATTATAAGTGCTAAGTAATTAAGTAATCTTCTGTAACTTAAAAAAGCGCTAGGCCTTATTATAAGACTATATCCTTATTAGGATAGATCTAGATATCTAAGTGCTATAAGGATTATTAGCAAAATATATGTAATTTATACTTGTAAAGCTAGATAAAGAAGGCCTTATAAAAGTATTATACTAAACTTAATAAGATTAGATAAAGAGCCTGTTATAAAGCATCTAAAAAGCCTTAGAGAGAATAAAGAGACCTTTATAGCTTTAGACGCTCTTCTAAGAAGCTAAAAAAGAAGATATAGCAGATATTAAAAGCAAATTAAAGACACTTAATTAATAACTTAACTAATACTAAGAAACAGTAAAGGAATAATAGGCTCTAAAGGCTTTCCTAGTAGAGGAGGCAAGTAGTAAGAAAGCTATATACTAACTCTTATATCCTTGCCCTATAGCGGAATAAGAGAGGCGAGCTAACTATATTAGATAACAAAAGGGCTTAAATCCTAGTAAAGAAATTCTTCCTAGCACTCTTAATAAGCCTTACAAATCCTTTGTAACTTATATATGCGACTTAAGTAAACTAGGCATTAGTACTTAATAGCTTTATCTTAGTAAAGAAAGTACTAATAATAATTAATAAACTCTTAAGTAGGAAGGCTGTAGGGCCGGATAACATCTTAAATAAGGTCCTTAAGGGAATCACCCTAGAAATCATAGCTAGACTAGCGTATAGTATTTGCATAGTCTTTATACGTAATACGCTTTTAATATAATATAAGGAATTAATTATAATAGTCCTATATAAAAAGAGCAAAAAGGACTACTTACTATCTAGTAACTATAGGCTAATTGCTCTAAAAAACAGGCTAATAAAGATTATTAAGAAGGTCCTTATGACTCGCCTAAGTAACATAGCAGAATAATATTCTCTGCTCCTTTAGACTTAGATAAGGGTAAGAAGAGACAGATCTATAGCTTTTATAATAGGTCTATTAACCTTATATATTTAGACTATATAGCAAGTATAATTAGGGAATATAGTCTTAATACTAAGCCTAGACTTCTTAAGAGCCTTTAATAACGTCCTTTATAATAAGTTAC
>NW_006916565.1:0-4488 GCF_000464535.1 Endocarpon pusillum Z07020
TAAGCTATAAATATAAAGAATAATATAATAAATAAAAGACTTTTCTAAGGTCTCTTTTACTACTTTTTAAGTTAATTAGACTTAAACAAGTTATAAATACTTTGTTAGCAGGAGTGACTCTACTGCTAGGCGTCTAAAGATCCTAATTAGACGGGACTAGAGCTTTTTATAGCTTATAAGCAAAGAGGTAATGCCAGAGTTAGTAAACAGCTCTTGCTTTAAGCAAGAGGCGGTTAGCGGTTAGCCAAAGAAAGATAAAGCTATAATAGCTTAATCTATTCTGCTGTACATATAGCCGGGCTTATAATCTGTTAAAGTATCGCCTTACAGGAGGATATTATTCACCTGTTGTAGTCCTGTCCTTGTCTGTCTTAATCTATCTAGATCTATTTAGTAATAGCCTAATAGAGATTTCCTGTGCTAAGGCATAAAAAATTAGGGCACGTAACTACTAATATAGCGCTAGGCCGCTTTAGGAATTTGGCTATATATGTATAGCCAAATTCCTTAGTAGTAGCTATAAGCTAGTAATACACCTACGCCTGCTACTTATATACTTAACCTACAACTATATTAGTTATAGGTTTCAACTCTATTAAGAATATATGCTAATTAATAGACTATAGTCTGCACTATTTAGCTATATATATATAGCCAAATATTACCTAATCAGATTATTTCTAATTAGGTATAGTACAGGATTTTCTATGCTACTAGTATAAGAAATACTATATAATCTGTACGCTAACAGGATCTATACTTGATATACAAATACACTATAATCTTATTCTATATATAAGTTATAACTATTAATAGTGTTAATAGTTATTCTAATTTATATACTTGTTTAACAGATTATAAGCCTAGTGCAGAACAGTTATAGACATTAATAATAAGTAAAGGCCTAATTAAGATAACTAAGCGAGCTACTATTTCTGTAGCAAGGTACAGTTATATTATACTTAATTATAAAATGTAAGCGAGTTAAATACTCTAGGGCTACAAAATTACAAGTCTGTGGATTTAAGAGCAGAGGCATTAATTATATTATAGTTTATCCTAAGACTTAGAAATCAGCTTACTAAAGCTTCAATTAACTAATATATTTCTTCTTTACTTAAAAGTAATTAATAACTTATTTAAAATATTTATTTAATAATACTAGATATTTTAATAGTTCTTTATTTCTCTTTCTTTAGAATATAATATTATATAAAATGCTATTAATAGTTAAGAAGAGCATTTCCTTAATATTAAATCTTTTAAATAATAATCTTTTAAGAAAGGGGAGTAATAGACTTATACCTTTATATAGTACTTCTTATTAGTATCTTATAGAGAGTAGACTCTATAAGAGAAGCTAAGATGAGTCCTCCTGCTTGCAAGCAATCACAACGTGTTATAATAAGTGTCTCCTTAGCTGCCTTATGTCTGAATAGCTGCAAAAGAACTCTACTAGGTAATAGCTATAGGCGTGTGCCGTCACAACCAGATAAAGTATAAGCTATAAGTCTCTACAGAAGGTTATAGTAGCATATCTATAAATGCTATATTTATGTTAAAAGCTATTTAGGGAGCTATAAAGCCTTAGTTAAGCTATATATTAAACATGTTAAGAGTACTTATAAGTAATTATAACTCTATAGAAACAGATTTAATCTTATAATAATAGATTATAATATATAGAAATAATTTTATTAAGGATTATAAAGTATCTTAGAAAAGTATTATAAGTAACCTAAATTACTAATACTATTTATATAGATTTATAATCTGTTATCTCTTGTAACCCTGAATATCCTTATCATAAGAGTCCTTCCTTATAGAGCTTAGCGTTAAGAGGTACCCGTATTTAGCGGTGAGGTTATTCTGCAGCCTTAGCATTAGGAACATCAAAATTATAGAAGAGTGCTGCAGCCTTGCTGTTAAGAACATCAAAATTCATTAAGACCCAGCTACAGCCTTAGCGTTAAGAATACCAAAAGTAAATTATAAGAATAAAATTTAAAGTAGCTACATTAGGCTAATTATTAAGGCTAGAAATCTATAAGTAATATTATTTGATAGCTCTCATGATTCTGTATCCAAATATCTAGGTTTCGAATTAATAAAGCTAGTTTTAATTGAGATAAATAGAAAAGAATAAAATAATACTAGTTTTAATAATTAATTTAAGAAATATGTTTTTAATTATTAATAGTAGAAATTGATAAATAATATTTTATATAATATAAAGAATAAGCTTTTAGAAAAAGCTTATTTAAGATTAATAGCTTTAGTAATTAATTATTTAGAGTTAAATAAAGCGTATTCTTTATTATTATCTAAAGTTTAATTATTTATAATTAGTTTATTAATAATAATATAAAGCTATAAAGTATATTATTTAATAAGTCCTAAAAGTCTTTATAAGAATAAATAATTTTTAATTTTATAGCACTAATATTAAATCTAGAAAATTAAACAAAAAATATTATTTAAGATTTTTTCTTTTATATCTAATTTGATTTTATATTTCTTAATATAAAAAATAATTTTAGAGAATACTTCTTAGTTTTCTCTTTTAGAAATCTATTTATGTCCCTTACTCTAGCAGTTACCCTCCTTACAAACATGTTTTTCACATTCTATATAGTACTAAAAGGTCTGTTTTCCTCTTTTTTGATCTTTTCTTGATTTCTTTAGCCTTTCTATATTAATATTCTGATTTAAATTAAATCAAAATACAGATATAAAGAGGTCCTCTGCTCTGAAATCCTGCCTTTTTACTAATTTTATTAATTTTAATGTACAAAATATATAGTAGCTTTTTTTTGTCACTTTAAAATAGATATAATACTTATATAAAGACTCTAGTGCTTTAGGTGTATTCTTTAGCTAATTAATAGAGTTAAAAACTTTATTAATAATATTTATAAAGGGTTTTACCTAAGGTTTTAGTCTAGATAAATAAGGTTAAAAGTAATATTTTGGATAAAGTATTTTAGTGATTTTTTAACTAAAATCTTTTAAATCTATACAAAATAGAAGATTAATAAGATCTTCTATAAGTTTTCGATGCTGAATTGTATCCTGATTGCCAGTTTGAGTCGTTTTAGATCCGTGAATAGCTAAATAAAGCTTATAGCTATTTGTAACAACTAAATCAAGGCACCAAAAAACTCCTGAAAGGAATTCCTTGAGATTTCAACGAAAATGAGTGATAAAGGCAGCTTAGAGCTAATTTGCTTAATCTACTCCACCTATATAATAATTATAATATTAATAAATAAGGGAATAGAAAGAATTTTGATCGGTTAGTCTCTAAAGGCTTTTTAAGTAATTCTTGAATTTAAGGCTAATTTTCAGAGTTTTTTTCGCTTGCGTTCAATTAATTCAGGTAAGGAAAATCCGCTAGTCATTCCTATATAAGAATTAATTTAATAGCTTAAAAATTAAGCAAGATATTAAATAAAGAAGAAATAAAAAAAGGAAAACTTACTTATAACTGTATTTGAATCTTGCTATAGCTAATAAGCTATTCCATGAATAATAGTAGCTTCTAGATAACCCTATTCTAATGCTTTATTTTCAATTTTAAGCATTAAAAGGCAAGGGAATAGCCAGTAGCAGATTTTCGAACAGTTCTAATAATAGTAATTTTTTACGCTCTTTTAGTACTTAAATAGATTTCTATAAAGTAAATAAATTATCTAAAAATAGATGAAAATTTAGCTTTTTTTGCTTAATAAATAAAGACAAATATAAAACTAAACAAATAATAACTAATTACGTAGAATTTAAAAGAGTGATTTTTATTAAATAAGTATACAGATTAGGAATAGCTATTAATACTATTAATAGTTACAACTTGTATACAAAGTAAGATTATAATATATCTGCATACTAAGTACAGATCCTGCTAGCATATAAATCATGTAATATATTCTGTGCCACCAGCATATAAAATCCTGTATTATACCTGATTAGGAATAACCTAACTAGGCAATATTTGGCTGTATATATACAGTTAAATAATACAGATTATAGTCTACTAATTAGTATGTATTCTTAATACTCTCTCTTAAGCCGAAATATAGTACTTCTTATTAGTATCTTATAGAGAGTAGACTCTATAAGAGAAGCTAAGATGAGTCCTCCTGCTTGCAAGCAATCACAACGTGTTATAATAAGTGTCTCCTTAGCTGCCTTATGTCTGAATAGCTGCAAAAGAACTCTACTAGGTAATAGCTATAGGCGTGTGCCGTCACAACCAGATAAAGTATAAGCTATAAGTCTCTACAGAAGGTTATAGTAGCATATCTATAAATGCTATATTTATGTTAAAAGCTATTTAGGGAGCTATAAAGCCTTAGTTAAGCTATATATTAAACATGTTAAGAGTACTTATAAGTAATTATAACTCTATAGAAACAGATTTAATCTTATAATAATAGATTATAATATATAGAAATAATTTTATTAAGGATTAGTGAAAAACTTAGAAAA
>NW_006916565.1:5476-8145 GCF_000464535.1 Endocarpon pusillum Z07020
TAAAATTATTATAAAGTTATAAGATAGAAGGAAAGTGCGCTAGACGCTTGTATGCGCTAGACGCTTATGAACCACGTTACTTATTTATTAATTACCTTATTAATATTTTCTTAGAGTTTTTTTTCTTCTTATATATAGTTGCTAATAAGTTTATTAATTTCTTTTATAATTATCTTGCATTATTTATAACTATAAATAAGGTTATTAATAGTAATATAATAATTTATAAGTATAAGAACTTAGTTCTTAATACTATTTAATTAATTAGCTTTAGTAATATATATAAAGAAGGCAGTTTATATTATAATAATGTTGTTTATTAAGACTATATTCTAAATAGTAGTATTAATCTCTTTAAGTATTAACTATATTCTTAAATTCTAATATTAAGAACTTATTTAATAATATTAAGCTCTTTAATTTTAAAGTATAAGCTTAGTTTATCCTTAATACTAGCTATTATCTAAAGACGTTCTTTAGGGACTAACGTATACTACTACTTATCAGGCCACCCTACTTACCAGACCAATTTCTGCACACTAACACGCAGGCATCCTCATATTTCAAACAGTTATAGCTCTACTAATATAGCTCTAAATAGACTCGCATAAGAAGCATTTGATTCAGAATGCGTCAAATAACATTGATTTAGGGCTATTTAGCTTAGTTCGCAAGGCTACAGAGTACTATAATGTGCTGAAATAAATAGTGGCCTATCAACACACTGGACGACCCTCTCGAGCTGAAACTGATCGCATTTCTTAACGCCTTTCAAAATAGGAAGAAAAAGTGCTTATCTAATACTTTAGAGACCTATAAAGGCAGCATCTATGCCCTAATTATGCTCAAATTCGACGAATAGTTACTAAATTGCTCTATAGCAAGAGGGATAAGATTCAACTTAGTAAGCATTATATAGAGCGTTTAATAGCTTGTCATCTAGAGCTTAAAACGCGTTAAAATCGACTAATAAATATTAAATAACTTATAGTCCTTAATTCTAGTATTATTAAACACTTTTTTACTGAATTCGAATAGCTTTATAACTAATACGCAGTTAAGCCGCAGGATATCTATAATATAGATGAAACAGGGTTTTAGATAAGGCAAATAGCGTCAAAATACGTTGTTTTTGATTCTGTAATAAGTCGCCTAGTTGCTCTAGCATTAGATAACACTTAATAGGTCTCTATTATTAAGTATATAAATACAGAAAAGGCTATTAAGCCTTATCTTATCTTTACTAGCAAGAATCCTAAACATCATATATTTCTAGAGTATAAAGAGCTTCCTAACATTATATAGGCCTTTTCTCTTAAGAAATAAACTAACAAAGAGCTAGCTATTAATTAGCTACATTAAAAATTCGTTCTAATTGCGTTAAATAACAAGCATATTATTCTGATACTTAATAGCTAAAAGAGTTATATTACTAACGAATTTCAGTATTATTGCCTTGAAAATAACATCCACCCTCTCTATTTGCTAGCGCACGTTACTCACAAACTTCAACCTCTTAATATAGGTCTATTTTCGCCACTTTTAAGTGCGTATAACCGCGCAGTCAAAGAATACGCTCTAACCGGCATAGCAGTACTTAATCAAAGTATTTTTACAGTACTTTATATATGAGCTTGTCAGAAGGCATTTACTAAGCGAACTATTCGCGCAGGATAAAGAAGAGCCAGCATTTAGCTAATAAATAAGCAAAAATTACTAGAGGATCCTGAAATTCAAAATTTTGGTTACACAACGCCTAAGTATTAACCTACGCCTATTAAAGAGGGTCCTAACTATCTCTATAGCACTCCAAAGAAGCTGGATAAAATTTGAGAGCTTCAAGCGCAAATTAAGGCTAAAGTTACTCCTTGAACTTAACGCTCTGTACGCAAGCTTAGCTACGCAACTATTCAAGAGCATGCTGGCGCTTAATTGCTTCAAAATAAGCTCAACAATGTACGAAAGCAACTACACTATCAAGAGGTCTAAAAGCGCTCAAAACGTATGGTAAAAGAGAGGGTACAGCGTTTGTGGAATCTTGAGGAGGTCAGGGCTGCCAAAGAGGGCAGGGCGCCCTCTAGAGTGCAAATTATATACTGTTCAGAGGATTTGCTGCGCATCAGAATTCTCTTAGATAGGCTCAAATAGGAAGTATCTCTAGCTTCAATTTTTGGCCTAATTAAGTCATGATAATGTGGCCTATAGAGTAGTAAAGTACTGCGTTAAGTATGTATAAATTAGCCTGGTAAGTAGGGTAGCCCGCTAAATAGTAGTATACATTAGACTGTTCTTATAGATAAAGATATAAGGATTAGTGTTAGTTAGCCTAAACTCTATTCTCTTAAGGACTTTATTATATTAAAGATATTATTTATAAGCTAATTACTTAAGGCTATAAAGACTTTAAATAAGCTAAAGAGTAAAGCCTTTTTAAATCTTAATATTAGATAATAACTTTATATAGATTTTTTTTTAAAGCTTTAATTTAGTAAAGGCATTATTAATATTTATTTGTTAAGCTTTTATACCTTTAACTACTATAATAGTTATAAGTATTTTTAATAAATTAATCTATATTATTAGAGTAAATATCTCTTTAAAGTCTTAATTATAAATCTATATAAATCTATATATAATAAGTTAGGCCTTATATCTTTTAATATTATTAT
>NW_006916565.1:8731-15408 GCF_000464535.1 Endocarpon pusillum Z07020
TAAAATTATTATAAAGTTATAAGATAGAAGGAAAGTGCGCTAGACGCTTGTATGCGCTAGACGCTTATGAACCACGTTACTTATTTATTAATTACCTTATTAATATTTTCTTAGAGTTTTTTTTCTTCTTATATATAGTTGCTAATAAGTTTATTAATTTCTTTTATAATTATCTTGCATTATTTATAACTATAAATAAGGTTATTAATAGTAATATAATAATTTATAAGTATAAGAACTTAGTTCTTAATACTATTTAATTAATTAGCTTTAGTAATATATATAAAGAAGGCAGTTTATATTATAATAATGTTGTTTATTAAGACTATATTCTAAATAGTAATATTAATCTCTTTAAGTATTAATTATATTTTTTTGCTATTATCTAGAGCTATATTATTTTTAGCGCTTTATTTTAGTGTCTTTACATAGATTTATTAATTAATCTTTTTATAACTTTTTATAACTATAATAATAGGTCTAAATATACTCCTACTAACTCTAAAATTATAGAGCTAGTTAGCTTTACTCTTATTAAGTCAGAATTATAATTATTATTATATAATAAATTTAGCTATATATATATAACTAAATTAAATAGATACTTAGTAAGATAAAGCGATTAGTAACATCTCAGATTACCTAGCAGAGAAAGAGAATAATAGCAATGACAATACACAGGTATTATATATACTATATAAAGCACAGGAGCTGCTAGAGGAAGAAAGGGAGCAGGACGCTAGGGGCGCCTAAGATAAAGAGGGATTAACAAGATCCACTAAGGCGATCTTCTAAAGTATAAAGGACAGGCTAACAAAGATTAAGGAACAGAAACTACCTTAGGCGAACTCTTATCAGGAAGCACGCCCTCTAAAAGCGTTATATACTACAGCAGTGAAGCGAAACATAGTTGATAATAGGATATAGTGCTCCCTAAGACCCACCGCCTTTTATCGCCTAATACAGACAGGCAACACCCCTAGAAAAGAGGAAAAGGAAATTATAATCAAGATATCTAATAAAATAAAAAAGTATATAATGTGTAAAAGAGAAGCGAAGAAATTAATAGAAAGGATTAAGAAAACGGCCTCTAGACTTATAAAGATAAATAGAATAGGAAATAAAGACATTAAAGTTATAGCCTTAATTAAGGAAGCAAAAGCTACTCTCCTAAAAGATATAAAATAGATTAAGGTAGTAAAGACTTTAATAGCGCTTTAGTAACGTACCTTTATAGTTATAATATATAACATCTAAGTAAATAAAGTAGACATTACTAAATAACTAAAAGTAATTAAAAAACTATAAGCACTTAATAGTAATCTATATAAAAATATTAAAATTATTAAAATAAGCTAGTTAGCTAAAATAATTAAAGATAAGAAGACTTTTTCCTTATTTTTAATTAAGATAAAAATCACTAAAATAATAAACTAAATATTAATTAAGAGGTTTATAATTAATTATAAGCTTAAGTACTATAGACGATTTATAGGGAGCTTCCTAACCTAGTATTATAATTATTAAGGTTATAAATACTTAAGCAAGTAGTATAAATAACTTATATATTATAGATACTATATAGCTTTTTATAATATTAAAAAGTATCTTAATAAAGAGGCTATAAATCATTATTATTACATAGTCTATATATAGTTAAGGCACTAAGCATAATCGCTCTCTTATAAGGTAAGATAGGCTAAAAAACTATATTTAATTAAGAATAAATAACTAAAGACCTAATCTTATTAAAATGCCTTACTCTTAGTAGAGCCTTAGAATGCTTTAACAGAGACTATTAAGTGTATAAGTCCTGCTGACAACTTAATAGATTTTAGCTATGATAGTAACATAATAATATCCTTAACTCTGCTAATCAGGCGTTAAAGAAGTAATAATCTTTAGTGTCTTATAAATACTAAATCTAGGGAAAGGGCCTTTACTAAGGCTAAATATAGCTGCCTGCCTAGAAAGCTTATTACTATAGGCTTTAATAACTCTTAAGAGAATAGCCTTAACAAAGAAGTTATAATATATTAGACACTAAAACTTTACTAATTCTATAGTAATAATATGCGAAAGGAGAGAGTAAGCACTATAGTCTTACTCTTTAAAGACAACTATATTCTTAATTATAATATTATAGCTATTTAGGAGCTCTAGCGTAATCTATAAATATATACCTTACTTAACGCCTATAAAAGAAGCTTTACTTTACTTTATAACTTAAGAGAAGATATTAGTATATACTTTTATATTAAAGACAATATAAATATTAATAGCTAGGAGGTCTACTATAAATCTCTTAATATTATATTACTAGTAATTTAAACGCGTTTTAATAGTAAGCTAATAATAATATATATCTATAATGTATATAGCAAGTCACCTGCCTTATACTTAGTAACAAAGACGCTCCCTGTGATATTAGTGCTTTATAATCTTCTAGTTAGGCTAGGAGAGCATGTCTTACTAAGAGACTTTAACTTACATTATTTATATTAGAGCAGAACCTTATACGACACTAAGTATAGAGTAGCAGAGTAATTAATTAATCTTAGTACTAATACTAAACTAAAACTAGTTCTTCCCTTAGGCACTATTACCTAAGAGGCGAAAGGCCTCTGCTCAACTATTAATCTAGCATTTATTTCTGCCTTATTAATCGTATAACTTAATTATTACTAAGTAAAATATAACTTATGCTAATTAGCTAATTCTTTCCTCTCTTAACTTAGTTATATATAGAGAGCACACGCCTTATATAAAGAGGCTAAGGAGGGCCTAAAGGCTTATTAATATAAGTAAGGTAACAGAAATAACTATAATAGCATTATTAAAGAGGTATCTTAATATATCTAAGATAATTAATGCTTATATAGTAAAGATTCAAGATTATTTTAACGAGATTATTAGTAAAGCGGTTCTATAAATATAATAGAATACTTATAACAAGTCTTTCTAGACCTTAGAGTGCTCAAAGGTAATAAGGAATACCTGTCGACTTTACTATATATAGATATTAACAAGATAAGAAGAGGACTAGATGAATATTAATAAGACAGAAAGAGGACTAGGCATAATATTAATAAGTAAACAATCACAAAAAGCGAGCTATTAATAAAGCTAAGCAGATTAACTTTAGAATAAGAATTAAATACACTTATAATAACCTTAAGAGTCTATAGAAACTCGCTAAATAGGCAAGAGCTAACAGCTATTACTTATATAATTCCTCTAAATTTATACTGCTAGTAATCTAGGACGCTATAGTACACACCTTTAATAACTAGGTTAAGGTGCTTAAAACTGCCTTTTTCCTGCTATTATCAGAGGCACTTCTTAATAATATTAAAGACATAATATACCTGTAGGCATATTACTGCCTTATAGTCATTACTAAAGAAGAGGTATAAAACGCTATTTAGTATACAAGGGCAGACAAAGTCCTAGGCCCTAATGAGATCCTTAACAAGATCCTTTAGGCCTGTATTAACTAGCTTACACTTACGCTTACCTACTTATTCTTCGCTTACACGTTATTAGGATATTACCCTTATACTTTTTAAGAGACTTATATGCTAGCTCTAAGAAAGTCTAATAAACTAGATTACTTATCTCTTAAGGCACCTAGTTATGGTAATGAGAAAACTGGCGCATGAGAAGCGGGTGGTGGCTACCTTAAATCGGAGGATTTCTGGTTGAACCAGCGACAGAGGTTTGCCGTTGACTTTGACGAGGCCCTTCCCTTTCTGCTCGCATTGTCAATAAGAGAGACAAGGTAGCTTTTTTATTAAGCATAAATATAATAGGCGCCTTTATTGTAATGTTATATTAATAGTTAATCTATAATCTAAGAAAGCGTAAGATCTCTTCTATAATTACTAAATAAGTAGTAAGCTTCTTGTTAAACAAGGCTTCTATACTCTTTATAAGTGACAAGATATCTAAGAAATTTACGGTCTGTATAAGGATCCCTTAGGGCTCTCTAGTCTTACTTGTTCTATACCTCTTTTATAACACAGATTTATTAGATATTGCTAATTATTAAAAGACTAAGGTAAGCGCTTTTAGCTTTATTAATAACATTAATATATCTGTATTTAGCTAAAACATAAAGAAGAACTATAGATGCTTAGAGCAGTTATATAATAAGTGCTTACGCTAAGTCTGCTATTATAACACTATTTTTGTACTACAAAAATATAAGCTAATTTACTTTAAAAGAAATCTAAGGAAGTTTAATATAAAAGAAATAATTAATATAATTAGCACCCTAATAATAATAAAAACAGACATTAGAGTACTAGGACTTTAGATTAATACTTAATTAAAATAGGGCTCTTATATTAAAAAGATGCTTTAAAAGATAACTTAATAAATACTTATGCTTATAGCTTTATTAACTTCTATATAAGGCGCTTTCCTCTTATATATAAAATATATTTATAACGCTATTATTAAATTAGTAATAACTTATATATTAGCTATTTAGCATCTTCCTAATAAGTTATAAGGCACAAAATTAAATACTACTAAACTCTTATTTATCTAGAACAGGTACTTATATATAATAGCTAGGGCTTATAAGGCCACGCTTATCCCGGTCCTCAAAGTAGAGACTTACTCCTTGCCTCTTTTGTTGTTACTTAATAGTATCTAGATAGACTTTTGTTACAAACTTATAATTATAAGTATAAGGCAACTTATCTACAAAAGCTGTCTCCAGATTATTAAGAAGCTTAACTTATAGCAAAGCAACTTATCTATAAAAGCTGTCTCTAAATTATTAAAAAGCTTAACTTATAGCAGAGATGCCTTTACTATACTACTATAATACTAGGTGCTAGAAAGTATAACTAGTATAAATAACACCTTTTTAAGCTTAATATAGAGATAAAGCTAAACTAAGCCTTAAAACACTTTCTACTATAGGAAAAACTTTTATAAAAAGTAGTTATACTACTTATAAAAATGTAATAATAATACTAGTCTTATTACTAAATAGTTAGAGCGTCTTAATTAAAGAATTAATAATTATTATAAAGCACTTATCTAGTAGCACTTTAGTAAACCTTAAGTCTTATATAAAGTAAAGAAATAAGTAAGTAGAAATTAAGAATATATTAAGATCTAGCTAAGGTATAAAGCTCTCTTATTATATAGCTAAGGACTAACAAAATAAGCTTTATAAACTTCCTCTTTAAACAGAATATTCTAGACATCCCCTTACTATCCTGCAGGTGTGATTAGAAAAGACAGACTACCTAATATATAATTATAGACTGCCTATTACTCTTAGACAGATATAAGATGCTTGCCGCTGCTAGCATAATAGATTACCACTGTCTCCTTAATAATCCAAAGGCCCTCAAGATAGTAACGCTTTAGCTAATAAAGACTAGGGCCCTTCCTTAGTTTTTGTTTATAGCTAAACAACTTTGCGCCTAACTATACTGCAGCTATAGAGCCTTGTGTATACTATTAAAGCGCCCTGAAGAACTTGTCTACTTACTAGTGATAAGGTTTTTTCCCTAGAAAGGTTTCCTTACGTTTGTTTTTATTTATTATTAAAAGTTATAATTGCTCTTAATTATATATATCCCTTATATAGACTAGCCCTAGGCTAAGACTATATTAGTATAAGAATTAAATAAATAAATATATAACTAAATCTCTTACTATATTTAGAGATTACTTATTCTAGCTAAGCTTATCTAAGATAATAGAGATTATAAAACTATTAGGCGGTTTTATACCCTTAATTAATTAGCTATTTTTAAGTATAAAATTTAGTAATATTATTGCTAGCGCCTTTATTTTATCTCTTATTCTTAATAAAAAGGGTAACTCTTTTATTAAGCTAATTAATAAAGTACTACTAAGGACTAATTTATCTACTATTACTTATATAGTATTAATTCTTTTTAGGGCTCCTGTTTCTAGGATCTCTATATAATATTATACATTACTATTATACTTTAAAAGGATGTCTACTTCTTCATATTAGCTTGCTTTGTTCTCTTATATACTATTATAAATAAAGCATTTACTATTAAAGATATATAGAGTAATTACTTATAATTTTTAATTAAATTAAGCTTGATCTAGACTTTACTAGAATATACTCTTGTCTTTTTTAGTATTAGTAATAGTAGTAGTAAATTCTATTAATCTAATCCAGACTAAAAAGCTTATATAGGTCTGCTTATTAATCTTCTCTTACTACTTATATAATCCTCCTTTTTTCCTTTCTCTCCTTTACCCTTCTTCTTTTTCCTCTGTTCTGTCCTCTTCCTCTATTCTGTCCTCTTGCTCTATTCTGCCCTCTTCCTCTTCTTAATTTCCGCTTGACCCTTGTAGACGTTATTCTGCGTCTTGGTCAACAGCTCTTCTGAACTAGTCCAGGATCTTTGTACGCTAGATCATCCTGATGGCTGCCTTTGACCCCTTCTTAGAGGTTAGGATTTTCTTAATATCGGTTGTACAAAAGAGGTGTATAAGCTCTTCCCTCTCTGTAGACTACTTAGGGCAGTTCAGTAGAATGTGTTCTACTATCATGCTTTCTTCTTTTAAGTAGTCATAGTTTAGACTTAAGATATTAAGAACTTTTATTTTATATAAGAAGGCGTTAAAGCTTATCTTATCTATATAAAGTTATATTAATAAAGCGCTTT
>NW_006916566.1:0-4753 GCF_000464535.1 Endocarpon pusillum Z07020
AATCTAATTAGATAATAAAACTTAAGACTAAAAATATAAGGTAGAAAAAGTCTTAAACAGATAAGACATTAATAGAAAACCTTATTACTTAATTAAATAGTCAGAATATATAGACTTAAAAAATATATAGGAACTAGAAACAAACCTTAGCCCTAAGATACTTATAAATTATCGCTATTAAAACCTAGACTAGACAAAAAAGACATCAGAGTAGCTAACTTTTACTTATTAAGAGCGTTAACTCTAATAACATTAGATTATAACTCTTAAATAAGCTCTTTCTGCTCTAAAGAATAAGTCTTCTAAGTAATTATTATACCTTAAGCCTTCTTAAGCGCTTTTATATAATAATTAAGACTATTAGTCTCTTAAGTGTCCTAGCATTAATATATATAAAGAGCCTAAAGAGCTTAAATCTTATCTTAAAGATTTATAATTTAGTCTTCTTCTTAGACTTTTGCTTTGTAAAAAAGCTGTTAGAAGTCTCTTAGGAAGGTAGCAAGGTCTTGCTGCCTTTGCTATAAGTAATAGTACTCTTGATGAGCAGTCTCTTACTAAAATAAGGAGTTAAAGTGATTCGCTATATCTATAAAGATATCTGAAATCTAGGCCCTTTTAAAGTCTTTGAAGTAAGACCTAAGCAATTTATAAGCGTTACTGCTAATATGTGACTACACGTAGGCGACCTTAAATAGTTCTGTTAGAAAAAGCGCTACATTAACTATGAACTTCATCTTTATAGCTAACAACTAGGAGCAGAACTTCTAAGGAGGCCCGTCCTTAAATACCTCTAGGTGAGGCAACTTCTTTGTCTTTGTACTAAGCACTATTACAGAGTTCAGAGTCGCTTCTAATAAGACTTGCCCTTAAGGCAGCGATTCTCGTTCTGTCAGAGTTACTAAAAAAGACTTTACCTAGACTTACAGCTTTAGTATCACTATAACCTTATTACAAAGATTCTAAATAATCTCCTCCTTATTACAGAGTTGATCCTTTAGCAACTTAATCTTAATGCTAGTGCCTCTATTAAGGTCTTAGTATCTTTCTTCTTAAGTTTCCTTCTCTTAAAGAGCTTTTTGATACTTAGCCTCTTTCTTTAAGCAGAGGGCTTTTTCTTTCTTATAGGCAGCTGCTAATGTTAGTATAAACATTATTATATATGTCTGATTCTTATTAATAAGTGCTATAAAGGCTAGAAGAGCTAATAGGTCATCTGTCGCTCTCTCTATATGCTTAATTAATACGTGCAGAGCGTCTTGATCTATAGAAGGGGCTTCATCTAGGCTCCGCCTCTGGTTGCTTAAGAAAGAATAGCAAACTTTGCCGCTCTCCCTTCTCTTTATTTGATTATAAATCATCTTGACTTGATAGTTCTCAAACCTTTATACAGTACAGAGTGTTTATATCAAACAGACCTTACGTTACTCCTAAAGCAATAACTTTCTTACATAGTTAAATAACCTTAGATAGGTTCTCTAATAGCTATACTATAGATAAGAAAGTTTTGTATTATCTCTTAGGATAGCAAGTAAGTATTAAGCTTTTATTTATTATAATAGCTTAAAACTAAAATAAGTTAATAGTTTATAGATTACTAAAATAAAAGCTAGAGAATCTATTTATAATATAGTTATATATAGATTTATATACTCTAATGCTAGCAAGTAAGGCCTATATATATATAAGCTATATTATAGGCTACAGAGTATTTATAGTTCCTAATCTAGCCTCCTATTATATAGTAAAGTTTAGGCTTCCTTAATCAGGTAAGGCGAACCTCTTTATTTATAATCTGTCCGAATAGCTTACACGCTTTAATAAGTGCCTTATAGTAAGAGTTTGCTTGCTACCACAAGTCAGTTATAGGCGTTACCTCCTAAGTATATAGCTAGCACATATATTTCCTATGCTATAACAGAGGAAATATATTATCTATCACACTTTTGCTATAAATTAATATAGAGAAGCGGGATTTATAAAGAATCCTAGTATCCCTTGTGTTACTGAATTAGTAAGCTTTCTTATTAGAACTAGTATACCGCAACTTTAAATTATTTAAAGTATGTTTTAGCAGATAATTTTGCTGCAGTCTTAGCAAGAAGAACACTAAAGTTAATTTACTCTGAAGTACGTTTTCTTTCTGTATTACCCTAATTATTTAACTTGAGACTTTATAAATAGTATTATTTAATAGCTCTTAAAGAGTTAAGTATTCCTTAATCTTAAAATTTATTAATATCTTCCTTTAAAGAATAGAAATTCTTAAAATCATTTTATTTTATAAACTTTTTAATGTTCTTCTTGCTAAGACTGCAGCAGAATTTTCAACTTTAATTCATTTAAGCTTATTAGGAGTACTAAATCACTTAAAGCAACATTACTAACTTAGTGACACAGGGGATAAGAGCAAAATTAAGAAGCTAAATCCGCATTAGACTATTTGGCAACCTCATATTAATAGTAATACAATTAAACGCCTTATTTAAGTATATTAATTGTCTTGCTACTAGCTTATTATCCTTAGTAGCTGCGCGCTGATATATAAAGCGCTTAGAGTTATTACAAATGTGTAAATTAGCGCCAGAATCGAGAATCCATGTATCTCAGAGCTTATAGCTATTCTAATTAGTAGCGAACAATACTAGCAGCATTAATAATACCAAATGCTGCTTATTAGAGTCCTTTGGAAGTTCGGACTGCTGTTTCTGCTTCTTTGATTACTCTTGAAGCTTATTCGCTGCACTTTAAGCGTGTTTAATAGCTCTTTTAAGAGCAGGATTCTTTAATTCCTTGTTAGTCTTCTTCTGAATACGATTAACAGGACTTTAGCCTTTAGGCCTGCGCTGCTTGATAAGATAAGAGCACATAAAAAACGCATGCTCTTTGCTATAGAGGCAGTTAGAGTACTTCTTTGTTTCTGATAGCGCTTTTTCTGCTAAAGCTGCTAAGTTAGCAGCCAGCTCTAAGGCCTCTTCTTCTTGCAATGTAGTAGTAAATAACGTGTGTAAAGAGGATTTTATGAAAGTAGCATAAGTCAAGTGTAGATTATTTCAAAAGCGCTTTATAGCGTTATAGAGAGTTGGTATACTAGCCTCTTCTTCTAACTTAGAATCTATAAAGACTTAGTATACACTTACATACGCTAAATCAACGCCTTTCATAACTAAAATAAAGTTATATAAGGCCTTATTATCCTATATCTCTGCTAGCTGCAGCTTCTCTACCTCAACATACGTTGTTTCCTATTAGAGAAGCCACTTATTAAGCGCTTGAGTCTGTAAGGCCTTCTTTAATGCCTGATAGCTTTGTGCGAGTTCTAAATGCTGTGCTTTATTAGTAGGAGCTAATCGCTTTTTGAGTGGTTTAAGCATTTCATAAGAAGTATTAAGTCCTTCTAAATAGGGGCGCAAATTGTGTGCTATAGAGCCGTTTATAAAGTCGACTATTTCTGCTAGCGCCTTATGCTCTTTCTTATACGTATTACGTAGATCTTAGTACTCTAAACGCAAAGTCCTATAGTGATTCTTC
Organism: Endocarpon pusillum Z07020; assembly: GCF_000464535.1. NCBI lineage: Eukaryota > Fungi > Ascomycota > Eurotiomycetes > Verrucariales > Verrucariaceae > Endocarpon > Endocarpon pusillum. The sequence continues at coordinate 3,529 of NW_006916566.1, forward strand.
TCCTTGTTATCAAGGTCCGCGTATAAGATAGCAGCCGCTTTAGCGTCTATATACTAAGGATTATAAGGCTTTGTAGGCTGAATCAGCTACGTAGGAGCATTAATATTAATTAGTTCAAAGATTCCCTTGCTCTAGGCAGTGGATCTGACAACTTCATACTACTCCTTTTAGTCCTTAGGGCTTTTCAGCACTATAAGAGTCTTCTAAATGGCCGTCATTGCTTCGAAAGTGCGGAATGCACTGTAGATCTTTGATAACCAAGCATTCTGATGAATACGCTACGAAGAAAGGGGTAATTAGATCTAAGAGATAAGATAAAAGTTCTGAATTCGACTAATTAAGTCTATAAGTAGATCTTAGGCTATAGTCATGTTAACTAGGCTTATAATTATCAATCTGCTATACAGAATACGTAAAGAAGCAAGTTAATTAATAGCTACAAGGGTAAAAAGTATAGATCTATATATAATTAGTTATATTATATAGCAAAGTTAGAAGCTGAAAGGCGTCAGAAATTAATTAATTAGAAGTAGTAGAAACACAGAGATTATATATATTAAATATAGCTAATTAGCCCTCTTAGAAGATTAATCACTATATACTAACTATATTAAAACAGGTATACAGATTAGGAACAGCTATTAATACTATTAATAATTATAACTTGCATGCAGAGTAAGATTACAGTGTATCTGCATACTAAGTACAGATTCTGCTAGCAAATAAATCACGTGGTATATTCTGTATTACCAGCATATAAAATCCTGCACTATACCTGATTAAGAATAACCTGACCAGGCAATATTTAGCTATATATATATAGCTAAATAATGCAGACTATAGTCTGCTGATCAACATATATTCTTAACACTTCCCTTTAAGCTGAATTAGCTTATGACTTGTCCTAAGACCTTGCTAATCTGAGTAGAGATATATAGTTGTTAAATAGTAGCCTAGTAAAGGGCTTAGTTAATCTATTAGTATATTTTTTATTAATACTTAAGAAGTCTAAATTTCTTTTTCTTCTTTTAATTAGTATATATAATAATATTTAATATTAATATACTTTATTTAATTATATATATACAGATTCTTAATAAGTACTAAAGCAGATTAGTTATCTCTTAAGAGATTTGTAATCTATTAGCTTTCTCTTAAGTATTATAAGAACTCTATATTCTAGAGTAATTAAGCAAGCTAGATTACTTGTTTTAAACAAGTTAAT
>NW_006916567.1:0-19338 GCF_000464535.1 Endocarpon pusillum Z07020
CGACAGGGGTTAATCGGGGTCACAAGGGATACTACTATTATAGCTAGAGTCTATTAAGTTGTTAGCAGGACTTATGCGCTTAGTAGCCTTTATTAAAGTGTTCTAAAGCTTTATAAGAGGCAAGGCATTTTAATAAGGTTAGGTCTTTAGTTATTTATTCTTAATTAGATATAGTTTCTTAGTCTATCTTACCTTATAAAAGGGCGACTATACTTAATACCCTAGCTATGTATAGACTATATAATAATAGTAATTTGTAGCCTCTTTATTAGGACACTCCTTAGTGCTATAAAGAGCTACGTAGTGCCTATAATATATAAGTTATTTATATTACTTGCTTAAGTATTTATAATCTTAATAATTATAGTACTAGGTTAGGTAGTTATATACAAATTATTTATAATACTTAAGCTTAATAAATTATTATAAACCCCTTAGTTAGTATTTAGTTTATTATCTTAGCGGTTTTTACCTTAACTAAGAGTAAGAAAAAGATCTTTTTATCTTTGATCGCCTTAACTAACTAGCCTATCTTAATAATCTTAATATCTTTATATAAGTTGTTGTTAAGCGCCTATAGCCTTTTAATCTCTTTTAGTTATTTAATAATGTCTACCTTATTTATTTAAATGCTATATATTATAACTATAAAGGTGTGCTACTAAAGCGCTGCTAAAGTCTCTACTATCTTGATTTATTCTGTATCTTTTAGGAGGGCAGCTTTTGCCTCCTTAGATAAGGCTATAACCTTAATATCCTTATTTCTTATTCTGTTCACCCTTATAAGTCTAAGGGCCGCTTTCTTAATCCTTTTTACTAGTTCCTTCACTTCCCTCTTACACACTATACGCTTCTCTGTTTCATCAGATATCTTGATTATGATTTCCTTCTCCTCTTTTCTAGGGGCGTTGCCTGTCTGTGCTAGGCAATAGAGGGCGGTGAGTCTCAGAGAGCACTGTGTCCCGTCGTCGGCTATGTTTCGCTTCGCCGCCACAGCGTATGACGCTTTCGGGGGGCGTGCTTCCCGGTAAGGGTTCGCCTGAGGTAGTTTCTGTTCCTTGATCTTCGTTAGCCTGTCCTCTATACTTTGGAGGATCGCCTCGGTAGACCTCGTTGGTCCCTTTTCCTTTCTCTAGCAGCTCTCGCGCTTCATATAGTATGTGCAACACCCGTACATCACTATCGCTATCGTTCTCTTTCTTTGCTAAGTAGTCTAAGATATTACTGATCGCTTTATTCTATCAAGTATTTATAATACCTCTAATATATATTATAAGCGGCTTTTATAACTTGGTTACTTATTATAATAATGTAATATATAATAGATTATTCTATTAAGTATACTCTTAGATAAAGGCTTTATATAATATGTCTTTAATATTAATTATAGCTAGCTTCTTTATAAGTTTCTTAGATAATATAAGTTAAAGTAGTCCCTTAAGATTATAATCCTAAAATAGTATTCTTTTAATAGTTTGCTTAAATTCTAGATAGAATTCAGAGAAGGGTTAGTATGTTTGCCTTATCTTTTAGGTTAGCATTACTAAAGTTAGGCTTTAATTCTTTAATTAGATCTACCTAATCTAGATAGATCTCTTTATTAATGTTATCTAAGGTGATGTCTAAGGCATGATTTATAAGTTAAAAGAATATATAATAAATATATAATATAAGTATAAAAAGTATTTATTAGTATTAATTCTGAATTTTAAAGTAAGGCTTACTCTAAACCTTTTTAGGTCTTTATAAGTATTAGGCCCTAGGCTACTAAATATAGAAACGTCTATAGTCTTTTCTAACTTTGTAAGTATATACTAGAATTATTAATTCTATTATAAGACTATAATTATTACTAATAAGATCTAAGCTATTAGGCCTTAAGTTAGATCTTAAGCTAGGTGCTTAGAGGGCTAGGGAATATAAATTAAAGCCAGGCTCTATATAAGAATAGATATATATAAGGGCTTATACACATTAGCTATATTGTCGTTAAGACGTATTCAGGCGTTAGCTATAGCTTCTGCAGATAGAAAGGACTCAAGGGATATCTTAGATTCTTCTAAGGGGGAAGGGACACAGAACAAGGTGAACAAGGGGGAGGCAGTGGGTCTTCTGCTGCCAGGGCTATGCAGACAGGGAACAATAACAAAAGGAAATAGGTTAAGGCAGACCTAATGACCAGAAGATATAAAGTGAGAGACGCTTTGTAGTGTAAGGAGAGCTATGGATGGGCCTAAATAACAAGACGAAGCGTAAGGAAAAAGAACAGAAGTGAGAAAGCAACGCTCTATATACAAGACCGTAACCCCTATCCTGTCATGGCCAGAGGAAGTTAGCTGCGGGTACCTGTGGTCAGTAAAGGCTAGGATGGCGGCGGGGAGCTGGGTCCGAGGTCGATGGCGCGGTGGCTCTGAGATGTTTTGAATGGGAGTCTTGGCATGCGGCGATAGGGTTTATAACAGTTATCAGATTCTTAATAGTAAGGATTTTAGTGTCTTTTTAAGCGCTAAAAAGTACTATAACCTTATTCAAAATTAATCTGCGAATAAGGGAGATTCTAAATTAATTTAGGGCCTTCTTAAAGCTCTTGATGACGCTAAATTCGTCTATTATTAGTGTATTAGCACTAAATATAATAATAAAGGCAAACTGATAGCTTAGTGACTTACTCAAATCTGGTTTACTTATCTAAAATAGCTTATTACAGCTCAGAGATTTGTTACTAATCAAGTTCTTATTATTAACAGTACCTTTAATACGAATAAGCTTCGCCTCCTATTACTTGCTGCTGTTAGTATAACGAATTCAGGAGCAACCTTCCCTGTGGCGTTTAGCTACTGCGCTTCAGAGAATAAGAAGTCGCTCAAATTCTTCTTCAACTGCCTTACTCACGAATACTTTAAATCTGAAGAAGAACAGTCATACGTCTATCACTTTCAAGAAAGCCAAGGTCGGACTTGGTCTTGGTAGATGAAACCACTATGTCGAAGATGACCATCCGAGCGTCGCGAGAGTGGAAGGCATCGCCGGTGATGGCTTCGGGAAGATCCTCAGAATTGCAACCAAGCCGACGAGCAAGATTGACTTTTTCCTTTTGGTATTCTATGATTTGCTCCGCGTAAGGTGAAACAATGACAACATCATTGAATGGGATGAACGGCTTTCCATCTGCAGTCTTGATGAACATATCCTCGAGGAATAGCATAGTTGCGGCAACATTGGCGAAGTTAACTTGTGAATGGTTTGGTCCTACATAGCATTTCGAAGCTGGCACATCAAGTAGCCAAGCATGCATGGACCAATCAAGCCATATTTTACGAGCAGCTATGTCTGTTCGGCCCGAAGGATCTCTTGACGGGAGGGGCAAATCCTTCTTGCCTCCAAGATACTTGCGTAACATGTTGAACTGTCGGTCTGACATTGGTTTTTCCAAGGCCAACAGCTGTCTGAACTTGCTTTCCGTAGCTTCGGTCTCTGCAGTGAAAGAATATTGCTGGATGCTGACGATGCTGAATACTGAATTCATCATATGGTACGCCGGAGTTGACGAAGCGAGCAATGAGGGGTGTCATGAGCTGCGGATGGAATTCATTGTACTCTGCACCAGTCACAAGTGGCCAGTTCTGGCGGAAGTCACCGCTCATAACGATACCTTTGATGGGATGAACGCCGCCAAACTCATCGCGAATGCGCTCAGGAGAGAAGATCGAAGTGTAAAGGGACCAGACGGCAGGCTCGTCGGCCATAGTGCATTCGTCGAGGAATAACATGACTCCTCTGGCGCCACGACCGAAGGAAGAGGAGATGGGGCTGCAGGTTACGTTATCCATGGTGCTGAAGACGACATTGGCTCGAGCGGTTATTTCATGGCTGAGCTCTTTGTACAGAAACTTGTACTTCTTGACTTCCATCTGGTTTAGACTAGCGAAGCCGTCGGTTACGATCTTGTCCAGGAAATTCTCACATTCGTCCATGAAGTCAACTTCGTCACTGAACTCACCGGATTTGGTCCCCAAAGCTCTTCCCGTAAATCCTTGTCGATATGCGGTAGCATACGCTTTGCAGGTGGATATTTTCCCTTCAACTCGAAAGGCCGAGGTTTGCTGCGAACCGCTTCGATGATGCGAGATGAGAGACCGTGTTCTGGATGTTTGAACGATCTTGTCCTACGCCTGTCCTTTATGGCGTCGAACAGGCTGTTGATGTCGCCTTCTTCTGTAGCGACGGCACTGATGTCCAAGCCATGTAATTCCAAATCTTGAAGAACGTGGGGAGTTTTGGGCATACCAGCACAGTTGAAGTGAGCTTGCTCCTTGTTAGGTGGAGCGACCTGCATAGCCCTCACATCTGGATCCTTTGCTGCGATGAAAGTGAATGCCTTATCATGCTCCTTGCGCAGGTGGCTGGTGGAGATGTTGGTCGGACAGACTGCAATTGACTTAAGGCCACATAAAGAATAGTACTTCATCAGAGCTATCTGTGTCGCTGTCTTTCCGGAACCTCCAGGACCGCCAATCAACATGACGCCTCCACCTAGTTGCGTAGCGGAGCTGATCTTGCGTTGCTGTTGAGTAGTGAAAGGACGGCCATTGATCTCGCCCTGAGACAGGATTCTATTCATAAGGTATTTCCGATCGAAGTCATTGAGTCCTGTGTTGCACGCTGTGGGGTCGATCATCTCCCATTTCTCCGGGTTCATGTTGAGGACAGGGATGAGATGCTTGTAGACGGGCTCGCGAGAAAGCTTGTACATGGATGCAATCTTGGTAACAGCTACACGAGAAGATGTATTGACCATGACTTTTGTGGTTGGCCAGAATTTGAGCGGACCATCCGAGCCAACACTAGAGTATTCGGCAACCTTTTCTGGAATTCTCAAGCACAAGAAAGCAAATGTGAAACCCCTAGGATAAATGGCAGGTACAGTAATTCCAGTAGCACGATAAGTTCTGTCGATATTGGATGTCTGGACTTTGAATTGAATCTCGAACGAATCAGTTGTAGGCATACACTTGAGCAACTCCAGGTCAAGTGCAGTGCCCTTGAAATCTGCCTGACAGAAGCCTAGAACATGTTTGTCGGAGATGATGCGGTATGCAACGCGGAACACATGACTGCTGTCAAAGCCGATGTACCGTTCTTGTTCATAATTGTTTTGGAGATCCGTGCTATAGCCTAGAACTATAGCGGCATGATCAGCTGATCGGAAATGATCAAGTGGCCCGACTTTGCCTATTGGATGATCTTCGTCTACTCGCTGATGGGGCTTCTGCTGAGACTTTTCCACAAGAGCTCGACCTTCGGCAGAATAGTAAGGGTAGAATGGTCTCTTGATGCCAGTTCGCTTCATCTCATTCGCAAGATCTACGATTTTCAAACTCTCCTCATCCTTTTCTTTCCCGCCCAGAGTGGAAATAAAGTGTAGTTGAATGTGAGAAGGGTTACGCCAACCTCGCATGATGTTGAGGAGTGCGATGGTAGAGTCGCGCCAGCCATGTCCTTCGATGAAATCAAGACCAGAAGGGAAAGTTCCTTCCGGCACAGTGTCAAATTCGACTTCAATCCAGCGCTTGGCGCTAGTTTTGCGTTCCTTGTAGACTTTGCTAACCTTTAGGTTCTTGTAACCGCGCATACGCTCCTGTTCATCGGACATTGGAAAATTCAACTCGAGCGTTGCGTTTGCACTCAGTGTCTCTAGTATTAGTATATGTGGGCTCAACTCTAGCTTCCAGCACAATGAAAGGAGCTAAGGTACCATCCTGACGTGAAGCCTGGAACACAGTAATATTGGCCTCACTGGATTCTTCAGCAGGATACCAGACTCCTTCATGTAAGACTTGAGCGCGAGTGTAGTGTCGATTGAAAGAAGGCTCAAAACCTGCAGGTAGTGTTGCTCGTGTGTGCTTGCTGAGGTGAATAAGAGTGCGGCTTCGTCCAGTGAAGTCCAAGTACTCATCGATCACCTCATCAGCCAGCAGTGCTGCATCGTCTGATTCCGGGAACTTGTCGTCCACGCTACGAGTGGTCAGTACATGGGGAGCAGCTCCAAAGCCTGCACCTTCTTTCGAGAAGGCATATCGTCTATGCAATCTGTCGATCATTTGGCGAAGATGAACTGGAATCAGTGGACGACGTATCATAACAGGCTTTCCGTCAGAATCAGTAGCGTCCGAGCCAGGCTTTGGTATCATGACATCTGAAGAGTTTGGTTAGATCATAGTATTATGTTGTAGAGAAGATGCCATCTTACCTCCCTCACTGAGGATTTCAACACGTCGGAACATTGGCTTTGGTGTCTCCTTTCTGAGTTGGTCCTGTGCCCATTTTCCGACACTCCAGCACAGCGCCACGGTACGTTTCTTGCCAAATTTGCCATACCACTTACGTTTGGGTTCAGTCTTGGATTTCGACTTGACCTTCGTCTCGACTGATTTGTCGCCCATAGTAATAGGCTTTGAGGAGTCTTTCTTCTTGAGACCTTGCTTTGACTCGTCTTCAGTATTAGTTGTGACCTCTGGACATTCCGTTACAGCACTGTCTTTGTTAGGTTTGTCTGGCATGCTAGACTTGCTGGACTTGTCAACCATGTCAGGTTGGTCAGATATGTTAGGTTCCTTGGGCTTGCTGGACTCGATAGGCTTGACAAGACCAGTTGACGTGGATGCCATGGTAATAATGACTGAAGTGAGAGTAAGGTCAGTGAAAAAGGAAGAAACGTAACTTCGCTTGAAGCTGAGTAGGTTGCGGCTTACCAATAAGACTGTGTAGGTGTATTAGTATGAGCAAGATTGGATGATGTTAAGGGTTGTTGATGGTTGAGGATTTTGTTGTGATGTAAAAGATTGGAAGTTGTGAGGTGCAAGCCAGATACTATAGTCGAGTGTGACCTGAAAATTTAGCTTGAGGTTTAACCCTCCTGCCTGGAGCTGTGTAGTGTTGGGCAAGACCGCAAACACAAGTCTAAAATATGTAAGCTGTTTGCCTTGTGACAACGTGATCCACCTTAGAGATCGGCTGGAATTTACAACGACAATAAAATATTTGTACAACGACAGGAAGAAGGAGGTAATATGGAGATACCCACCTTAAGCTCACTGACAACAGCAATTAAAATAGAATGCTTCCGTTTGAGAATCTTCTATGGTCAGTTGGGTTTTTCCAGATGTTGAGGAGGGATGAATTAGCATTCACGAGATGCATTGCTAGTAGGAGTAGATGTAAGAAAAGACCTGAATCCGCGGCTGTCTTATTCTGGCTCAGGTAGCGTGGCAGAGAAGGTTAGTAGGCACCGAAGTCGCTCGTAGAAAGCAGGAGGCTTTCCATGTACAAACAAGATAGTGAATAAAGACCATACTCGAATCCACCAGTGAACCGAAGACACAGATATGTCCATACGGACGAGTTATCTGACTCTTGCACAGCAGCTGAGTACGTGACGCTCTCAGATAGTAAACCGAGCCGTGTAAATAGGCACTCCTCAGTACCGCTTCGTTCCTAGGTACGAGCATGAAAGCTATAGATATTCCGAAAGCTTGCACGCTAATGAGTATCAGTGGAATCGTAGTGCACTTTGGAATTCCAATGGACTCCAGATTATGCACGAAGCTATTTTTGAAGGCAAGGATATACTGCATAATGACCGAAAGTATGGATGAGAAATTCAAAAAGACTGGGACCCCTAGCATCTTAATGATAGTATATTCCAGACATATTCGCTAGAAAAGGTAACGCTCTCAGCCTAGCCTGGACTAAAGATGTAGGCTGAGGCCTAAGCATGCTGCTTGTGGCTAGGAGAATAAGACTTAGCCAGAATGACTTGAAAGGACGTCTCTACTGCCGCGCTCTCCTAAGCATCAGACTGCGGTGAAGGAGACGTTTCGGTGACAGTTTAACGTAGCTATCGGCATAAATAGACCAGCGCTCCAGCTGAAGATACATGTAGTATAAGGACAACAGGGGCCCGCAGTGTCAGAATTTCGGACAACTACACGTGGAAAGGAAGGCGGATCAATCTGGAACACAGACAGGACAAGTTTCTCGTTCCTGACATTGTCCTGTGCAGCAGGAGGAAGAAAATGGCTCTGTTCGTTCAAAAAAGCTGCGCAGGGCGCAGAAATAAGTGCAAATTTGCTGTACGGCACAGCGAAATTAGCCGCGAAATTGCAGCAGAAATTGACCAATCAAAACGCAGGCATTTCGCGTAGAAAATGCAACTAATAAGCGCTCCTGCCATTCAACATTTCCAAATGTAAGAGATGGCAAAATCGTATGTGGGGACCTCGTGAAGTGTGTCTTCCGGTGTGGAGCAATAATTGATCCGCAGGATAAGCGAGTTTATTCGAATCTTGTAAGATTATGTTTTCCAGAAGTTCCTAGAATCGTGTATTCGAGAGGACAGAAGCTTATCCCACGCGCCGGTGGTGAATTTGCTTCCTTTTAGCGTGCCAAGAATTTTGGGTCTTGGCATGACTTTTTTCCAATTTGGAGGATCAACGCCATCAAGGCCAACTTCTACATGGAATTACGCAGGTCACAACGCCAGCGAAAGCCTAAAACTATATGGGAAGAAAAGGGTGCTCCTTCTGCAGCTAGAGACCCCAAAATCACCAATAGAACTGACCGAACAGAGCAGAAAACGGCGCTCAAACCTGTTGCCAGTGGACCTCTTCTGAAAACGCTTGAAATTGACGCTATTCGACTCCCTGATCTCCCTGCTTATGAACCGCCATTGAAATTACGATTTGAGCGTTCAAATTCGCTTCTACAAGGTCTCTCACAGCTTAATACGTTCCAAAAACTCCTTACGCCCTCTATTATTGACAGAATCGTTGAATCAACGAACAGCTATGCACAAAACGCTCGAAATACGGATTTTGAAGAAGAAGAAGATCCTGAATCCTTTTTCAGACCCTGGAAACCAGTTAATATAATTGACATTTGGCGATATATCGGCTGTTTGCTTTATATAGGATATCATAGGTTATCCAAACACGAAGAACATTAGAGCAAGTCTGGCTATTTAGGTTAATGTTTAAGCCTAGTAAGATATAAGCAGATTCATTAATATTTTACACTTTAAGATTATACAACTGCTCCTTGTTAAAGAGCATAAGACGTTTATTTGGCAAGTAGAGCTAATTAGGTTTATAGTTAAGCAAAATTATAAGGAGAATTAGTATCCAAGCTCTTATTTAGCTATTAATAAGGCTATAATAGCCTATAGAGACTGTAGTACTCATAAGGTTAAGCTCCTGAATAAGCTAATTAAGGAGGGCTATAAGGTGTAAGTACTCAGCGACGCTAGATATGTCTACAATTAGTTATAGTATAGCTATATCAAAGGACTAGAGGATATCTCTTAAAAGAGCATCAAATTCGATCAAGTTATCAAAAAAGAGCTTACAGAGCTTACCACAGTACATCTAGCATTAATGTTTGCCCTTGTTATTTGCCTTGCATAGCGTTTGCGTCAAATTTATTTAACGCACATTTTTTGCTTCTTTTTGGATAATCTCTTTCTGAATGTTAACGTTGCTTAATTACTACTTGCTCTTTATATTTGCTATATAGGCATTACTTGCAAAAACGCTTAAGGAGTCCTTATATAGATTCTATAGCTAAAGAAGCATAACTATAGTCTTGTTTAGAATTCTATGCTTACAAAAGTTATTAATAACACGCTTATTTTTCTATAATAAGATAATAATATTATTATAGGCTGCATAACTATTTATAATCTTTAAAATAATATAGTTTTATAACTTTAAAGGCGACCCTCTTTTATATTAACAAATATATAAATTGTACGTCTTATATTTAGTAACTTACCCTTTAAATAGCTTTATATTCTCTGCGTTATTAACAACTATAATTACTATATAAATGGCGTTAATAAAAGCAATTAATTACGAAAGAACTTCACCGCTTATAGGCCTTACAAACGCCACATTTGGCGCCCTTTATAGTACTATATACTTAATATTTGCGCGGTTAACAGCTATCTTATTTAGAAGAGGGATATAGTCTCTGAGGGTATCAACCTGCTCTAGAGCTGAGTAGGTCTCTGCATTCAGCTTATATCTCTTATTCTGCAGCTTGAAGAGTGCTTAAACAGGCTGGTTTTCCACTTGATCAAAAGAGTTATTATAATCTTCGTCATCAAAAGCTCTCTGCAGAGAAAGATGAGTTTGCTGGCCTTGTTGTTGCTCTTAAGGACGCTGGTTTCGTTTTCGAATGCCGTATAGAGGAGGAAATTGATCAAGAAAGTGGCAACGTCGTTGATACTCAGTTACAACAAATATAGTTCGCTCATCCTGATCAAATTCGATACGCTCAACGCTTTATAGCAGATTGGACTCTCTTCGTCGACGATACGTTCAATACGAATGCTCAGAATCTAGTTCTCCTTGTTATGGCTGATATAACTAACTGTAACAGGACTTTCGTTGCTGCTCTCTTATTCGCCCGTTCAGAGTCGAAAATGTTATTCGATTTTATCTTTTCGAGCCTTAAATAATGCATTTTCTATCTACTAATTCCTCTACCCTGTTTAGTACTTAGTAATCAAGCAGCTAGTATGACAGCGTCGCTTCTTAAAGCACTTTCTGACGTAATTCTATAATACTGTGACTGGCACGCTGTAGAGAATATTATAAAGCGCCTTGCGGATTCTGGCTACAAGAAGGAGGCTCGACAGGAGTTAAGAGATACTCTATGGCGTTTTGTTAAGAGCAAAACGCAGGATGAGCTTATTGAGCGACGGCTAGAGCTACATTCAAAGCTCCAGCCTACCGAAATCAAGTATCTAAATGAATACTAGGGTCCTTAAGAAACGCGCTTTCTACGTATATATATGCGTACGTATCCGAATTTGGGCAGTCACTCAAACCAACGTTCTGAGAGCATTTATCCTGTTACTACAAAGATCCTTAACAAGAATCTAGGTATGGAGGAGGCTGTACGTCGCTTAGGAGAGACTGTCAAGGCCAATTTTCGAGAGTTGAATGAGATAGCGGCTTTTACTGGGAGCAAGCTACCTTGAACGCTTGATTTACAAGCATTTTCGTGGCTTGTAGATATAGTTACATTTTAAGCTATTCAACAACTATCTTCTGAGTAGGAAGCTACAAAGTTGGGATGTCAAGATAGCTTATTGCAAGCTGAATTAGCTCCTTGCATTAGCTGTGAACTATTACTTTGATTCGGCCTTCCTTGCAAGCACTATCTTCGTCAGGCCTGTCTTAATAGCTCACCAATACCACGCTCTTTACTTTATCCATGTTAGTGGTTACAAGGTGAACCAATTTAAGTTGCTAATTAGACGTCATTCTACCAAGTTATGAGCCTACCTTTGTCTCCTCGAAATTTGGCCTCTCAGAACCCTTATTTATCCCCTGAGAGAAATAGGATGACAGAACTTGGTCTACAAGTCATACAGGCGCGAGATAATCTTACAGGGTACGCTTGTCAACAATACGAAATTGTAGCTGCTTAAACGCAACAAGGGCTTGTTGAATTCGCTTAGAGCTTCGCGTTGATGACCTCTACGTTTGAATGCTAGATATTGTCAAGAGGCCTGGGTGGAATAGGCAGTTTAAGAGTCATAATAAGGTCAATAAGCGGCTTATGACAGGAGCTGAGGCAGCAGAACAGGACGCCAATGATAGAGAGAGCAGGCCACTGCTCGAGAAGCACGCCAGCAGGCTAATATAGCCCTCACAGCATCGTCTATAGCAGGGCTAATACCCCTCGCAGGGTCTCCTCCGCCTCCTCCTCCTCCTCCTCCTCCTTCTATAGCCTATTTTGACGTGGAGAGAGTCCCTGATACCCCTCCTCGTGGATCTCCTACTGGGGCCCCCGACGCTGCCGCCCTCAACGCCGCCACCAGCACATCGGTTCGTCAGTCCTTCCTAACTCCTGACAAAGAAGAAGAAAAAGAGGAAGAAGAAGCTATAGATGAGGCTTTTATACTCCCTCCCTCAACAGCGCCAGCAGCAATGATGCAAGCAATGACGCAATCAAGAGCTGGCCGCAAGAGGGCCCCCACAATGAAGGCATTAGAGGCTGAAAAGGTGCCAAAACGGGGTACAGGGCAGGGCAGGGGTAGGGGTAAGGGCAGAGCAGGCAGAGGGGCCCAGGGATAGAGCTATCTCTGCAACACCACGTTTTCTATTTCCATTTCCTAATTGGGAAGTAACTTCAACGTCAATATCAATGCAGATTTTGTACAGGAACGTCAATTCATTCAATTGGTTCTGATGAGCAAATTCACTAGTAATTTGTATGACGTAAAACCCGCCAAGACCCAAACGCCGAATGTACCGCTCGCCGAATGTACCGCTCTGAATGTACCTCCCCGAAGGCATTCCGCCTGATATCTGTCTTCGCGACTTAACCGTACACAGTTCACCGACAATCCTTGAATGATGGGAGGCTCCAAAACACATTCGGCCAAGGAACCATTTGAATTGGGGGTAAATGTTGCATGCAGCAACGGCACTGTAGTTCAGCGACCGCATTAAGGTGGCTGATTTACTCTGTAGTCTTTCATTAAGTAGAAGTTGGATGCCAACCCGCTTCTGGAAGATGGTTAGTCTAATCTGGTGGGGCGGGCTCTAAGGCCTCTTGCCACGAATTAGGGACTCCGGGCCAGATCTGGGCGAGGAAAGTCTGATTATGGTGGCTTGTACTACGGTAGGAGGCATAAATAATGTTAGTTCGCTCTAGTAATTTTGTCATTTAACACGTCTCTTACAGATACCCCTGCTGCACTTGTACGAATTCAACACGTTTAACGCGTTTAACGCGTTCAACGCATTCAGCCTCTTTTTACTATTATTCTATCTTTTTCTACATGATTGGCCAAATTTTGATATATTTTTAGATTCTATAGACTTTATCAGGCTATCTCCTTCTAAAGCTACTTGAATCAATGCTAGTAAGGTGCCAGGCAGTCATTGATGCTAACAGAATGCACACTTGATTCTGAGCGGAATAGACTAGTCCTCATCAGGCGAATGTGTGGCGTTCTATCTTGGCATTTACAAGTTGCTACTAGAGCGAAGGTTCATTATTTATGCCTCCTACCGTAGTAGAGGCCCGACGTCTTAGAGCAACAGCCTAGCGCGTAGTGGCAAGAAACGCATGCGGGTCCATCGTGATGGCGCTGCCAAGCCCCAGCTGTCCTAACGAGAGAACGAGCGAAGGCCGAAGGCAAAGGGATGAAGACGACAGCAGTGCAGCTGGGACCAAGACAACAGGCCTGAAGGCAACAGGGCATGGGCGGATGCGCCAGAATTACCAGGGCGACTCAAGGGCGAAGAAGGGGGCAGTGTAGAAATCCGCATGAGTGCAAAGATAGTGTTGAACTCAAAAATACAGTTTGCGCTGTTTTGCTACGTGTGTCACCAGCGTTTTGTTACAGAATTGATACGCGTTTTGCATCAGCCACGCATGTATTTTTGGTATCTGCGTTTCGCGCTATTTCGCTTGATAGCAACTTTGTACGTATAAATGCGCGCTCCTCGCACTGAATTAGATAGAACAACTTGCTATTTCCACACTGATCCGTCGATTAGTCAGCACAGTCCATCACATAGGCACACTTAGGGTGTGCATCATGTCCTAGTATATGATAGATAGACTGTCCTACAGTTCAGGCTGGTACGCTACATACCATCCTACAAGACCATACTGGTCTTTTTGCATATAACTTCCCTTAGCTCATTCCAGTATCAACCCCCCCTTCCCTCCCCCCGGCAAAACGCTCCAGCTTCTTTAGGCCAACCAGTCAAAGAGTCCCTACACAACATAAGACAGACGAGAGCGATCCCACCCAGAAGATTCTATAGTTTTTATTGAAAACAGTATTTTAGGATGTCTAGATAACAGTTAATTGGCCGGATGTACAGATGGATAAAGGCCAGCCACCAACAGATAAAAACAAATAGCTAACGGGGGAGCAAGGGAAAAATATCAAAATTGTCAAGAAATGAAAACGCTCGCGAGGTGGGATGTTGTCAGGTTGACCATGTGAGAATAAGTTGTATCACGTCCTCTCTGGGGTAGAGAAAAGCTGCTATTGATCTACCCTTTCTGTGGTGGAGGATATGGGGAGAAACTGTCAGAAGCAAATGCTAGCGGTGGGGCCTTATCTGATGAACGATTGTCCGGAAATTGCACAAGTTTCTTTTTCTTTTGTGGTCGCCGTCGCTTTCATACTCTTCAGATAGCAGTACCAACGTCAATGAGCTTCCATTTTCTGACAGAAACACAGGCAGTATCGACGGAGATATGTCCCAGTCCTTCATTGTCCTCATTGACGTCGGCAGCCAGGACGTGTAGAGTGATGGCAACAGTATTACCGACATGACAATCGCCTCACAACAGGAGGAGGAGCGTGCATGAGGTGTGAACACTCAATAATAATGCTGCTCGGTTAACCCTTCCTATGACGTAGGATAATTATGGCCAGGGTAATCAGAAGCGAGCAAAGCAAACCATGTTCACTTCTAAGGCACAATCTTCTCCTCCACCTCCTCATAACAACGGTCGATCATCATCCATCATCCATTGATGGCAGCAGCATAATTTGCTGATCTCGTGTTGACTCAAGAAAAAGTTCTCCGCAGCATAAGAGCTGAAGTGGGTTTGTTTTTATCAAAGAAAATCATCAATATCACTCGTTGCCCGCGGCCATACACAAAGTAATCAGCCATCGTTGTGAAGGCCTGACAAAATGGGTGACTATGGCTCTGAAAATCTTGCCTGTGGCTCTAAAGAGGCTTCACCGTCGCTCACGATTCACGCCCCTGAAGCACATGTCTCCCCACTAATCTCACCGGACGTCGAAAGTTACACCCATACAACCTTTCTAGACGAGCAGAACGGAATCCTGAATCAATCAAGTCACTATCCACGTGACCAAGCAGACAAAGCCCGTGCATATCTGAGAGCTCTTTGGTCTGACGGTCCTCGTTCATCTACTAAACCTGTCGAGTTCATAATACCCTATCTATCCTGGTCCGCGCTAAGAGATGATCCTGAGTTTACGCTGTTAGTTCTCTTTCCATAATTTCATGCTTAGTATATATTTTTTAACATTATCTATAGACAAAAACTCAAAATCTCATATGACTCCTTGAAATCAGTCTTCACTGTCTTTCCAATGGAGAGCATGAGACATGGTCATATCCTTGGATGGGTCAATCAACTTGCAACTTTCGCTCAACAGAACTTTGATACGTCGATTAGCCGAAGATTCAAAACCATTCAGAATATTGGAGTCAGGGATTTCAAAGGAAAATGGGACGGGTCATTCAGAAAACCAGACTTTGTTATTGCATGGAGAAAGGATAATGGTGGAATTGACATTCATACTATTGTCGAAGTTGGTGTCTCTCAGTCTCAGAACCAATTCCGCGAAGTTATGGAAATGTACTTTGAAGGACTACCTCAGATCTCCAGAGTCATCTTGATTGACATCATTGAGGCCCCTCAGTATGTACAGCCAAAGAATTTCGACATTGATGAACTCAAGAATCTTAACAGCACAGAGTTCCAAGTTGCTTCAAATCAGGGGCCAGTCTGGTACAAGGGCATCCAATGGGTAGGGCACAATACGATTTCCTGGGAGGTTTGGGAACGAGATCCAAAAATGGGATACCCAGTTCAGATCTTTAAAACAACCATTATTCCGAATGACAGCGGGTTCCAACTTCCATTCTTCGAAATACCCACTTGGATCGCTGATAACATCGAGGCTGTTACGGTTAAATCAGCAGATATCGATCATCTTTGGTCTAATGATTTAAGAGACGCAGTCATAGAGGAGGCAAAGTGGCGGATGGGAGGATATGTGAGCGAAAGAAGCAAGCAAGCAGATGAGACAGCAAATATCGCTAGGCAAGAGGAAGAAGCAGAAAAGAAGAAGCAGAAGGCTAATGAGGAACGCGCAAAGCGAGCTCGGCATCGGCGAGGAGATCAGGACAACTAAAAATTGCTTCAACCCTTTTCGGGCATCCATGATTGACGAGTTCTGTTTTTTGTTTCTTACAAAGACGAGCACGGTCCTTTTCACAGGAGGGTGTAGATAGCGGGGGGCTCTGCAGGAGTTGAAGTCCGGGTGTTTGTTGGGGAAGAAATTGTCTGTCAACACTGTGATTTTGTCTGGTGAGTCAGTCTCTATGATAGGTATCTGTCTCCTGGGCGTGTTCATACAACTTATGTCATCACTAAGGGCGTTGCCAAGGGCATTGAAATTCAACGCAACGAGAGGGTGATTGTCTTGCCTTGCGTTGACCTTGAAGCAAGCACAGATAAGATCCTCCAGAAAGTAATATCTTATGAAAAGTCAAGAAGCTGTATTACTCCGTTTTGTTATACTTTAAACTGTAATACTGCAAGTTGTAATAGGCTAAATTATAGTATTACAATTATAACTAGGCTGCTACATAGGCCGGGTTAGGCCGGGTTAGGCCGGGTTTTAAGGGGGTCGGGCCCAACCTGCCCAGGGTCGAGCTAAAAAATTAGAGGTCTTAACCCGAGCCGGGTTTTTTTAGCGGGTTCTTGGCTATTTCTTGATATATTAATACGTATTTTAAGTGTTAGGACTCAACAGATCAAGACGAGCCTTGAGTATGATCAAGTCCAAAGAGATTGATTTGGTAGAGCAGAAAGTGCAGATTATTACAGCATCTACCCGAGATAGGGAGGTTGCCCGAGCCCCGCAGCCTGGAAGCTAGGCGCACGGCTAAGACACTAGGACCAGACGCCAGGGTAGTGCTCACGGACAGCCAAGACTAAGCATACTGTGCATTGCGAAAGTGTTGCAATTCCTTGGCGCTACCCTCGAATTGCTGGCGCCGCGGGGCAGAATTGCGGTGAGATGTAGGAATAGCTCCCTAGGGCCGTAGAACGCGTAGAAATTGCTTGAAATTGCTCATAGACCTCGCTGACGCCCTTCTCTTGCCCTATCTCAACTGCTGGCCCTTGGTGTTGAGTTCGCGATGAGCAAACTGCGCTTTTCGAAGTCGACCGTCGACGAAATGGCCCTTTTGCTTGCTACAGGCGTAGAACCACGAGAAATAGCTTATAGATTTCGATGCCACGCTTCAACTGTGGGCCGAATCCGGCAGAATATTGATACGTTCGGAGAGCCACGGCCAGCGCCTCAAGCGAAGATGGGTAGGCCGCAAAAAATCACTCCAGAGGCGCTTGAGGGCCTCCTTGATTGGCTTCTGGATAACGGCTCAGAGAAGAAGCTCTCGTATCTAGACGAAATGGTAGCGTTTCTAGATAAGGAGTATGATATAGAAGTATCGAAATCAACTGTCTGTTGAACGCTGGCAAAGGAGAAGATCACCCAGAAAGCTGTTAGTATTATATCATTCTAATTCGCACAAATTCGGACTTACTTTGTAGATTAAGCGTCAAGCTGCTAAGCGAGATGAAGACTTGCAAGACTACTATAGAGCTCAGATATGTGAAGTTTGTGCTAAGGAGGCTATATTTATTAATAAATCAGTTATGCATAAGCGTATAAAAGACTATAAAAGAGGTTAGTCTTTATGCGGCGTACTATGCAAAGTAACAGTACTAAATAGGCGCTTAAGGAGATAAAGCATCTTGCCAGCTATAGAGATTAATGGCTATCTTGACTATAAGATATACTACAGCAGCTTTAACTATGAGAGATTTAACATATTTATTCAAAGATTATTAATAAAGATAAATCTGTACCCTAAGCCACAGTTAGTACTAATTATAAATAATTATAGCGCTTATTATAGTTAAGTAAGCTCTTAACATTATATCTATTATTAATACTGATATTTATATATAAGAGCTAAGAGATATATGCTAAGAAGCAGGCGTTTAATTAATATATTTATCTTCTTATTCTCCTGACTTCAACTTTATCGAATTCTCATTTTTTCTGTTAAAAGCATAGATGAGACAGAATAAAGAGCTTACAGGGTAGTTTTCTAACTAGTATAAGGGCTTTTTTTATCTTACTGTGCAGCTCTGTAATATTAAAAAATATATAAAGAATTACTTTCGTTATTATTATTTTTGTGTTAATAAAACCATTATTAACATGCCTTATAATATGCTTAAGGCGCTATAAAGTTACAGAGAGATAATACAGATAAAGAGCTATTAATTAATAATATAAAAGTAGTAGTAGCTATTATAGTTAAGCTATAATTATTAAAAAGCAAACTATTATCTTAATAGAATTTATAGTATTAAGTTATAATATTCTGCTAAGCCTAAGTCTTAGCATAGATTTCTTATTTAAGTGAAATTTTAGAATTAAATTCTATAAGCTTATATATATATTAGTAACTTAAATATACTCTAATAATTAAATTTATGCGTGTTTCTATATAAAATAAATAACAATACATATAAACTTAATATACTACTTAACGTTTATATATACTCCTTAACGCTAACTATCCTTTATCTATAAGCTTAGAGCTCCTTGCCTCTGCTCTCCTCAGGTATATCAAGATCAAGCTCACTTAGAAGATGCTCCGCAACCTCGTTAACAGCCTCCGGATGCTGTAGATACCATATTTTGTCGTTTTTTAGCAAATCTATCTTGATACTAATATCGATATTAATATCCTTCTATTCTTTATTGCTCAAACTAGCCAAATCCGAAAAACCCACGCTAGCACTTATTAGCAGGTCTTGTGTATGGTTAAATGTAGCACAGCGTGCAGGCTGAGCACAGATTTAAGCCTGAATAAAGGCGAGTAGTCAGGCATCCTCATCTCTAGCCTGTAAGATAGGGCTACTTAGCAAGGGTAGTACTAACGCTGGCGCTATAGCAGATGGAACTAGGGTCTCTATATCTATATCTTAAGCCCTGTTATTTATGTTTTTGTAGATAAGAGTAGCCGGCAGAGGACCCCTTAAGAGATTAATATTGAGCGTCATCCCTTGGCTAGCTACTATCAACAAAGCTGTAATAGATATTAGAGGCTATAAAGTAATAGGAGGCTGTTAATTCTGCTCCTTCTGCTTCTTATAACCCTTAATTAACTAGGTTAGCACCCCTAGAGGAGGATAATAAATATTAATAGTAGGGTTATCCTTTATAACATCTCTTTACTTGCGAATATCAGCTATATTAAGCTTCAAATGGCTTATTCAAGAGAGATTATAGCAGTAATAGCCATTATTCAGATAGTTAGGTCGATTACACTTATGCTGATGACTAATCTCAATAGCTGGGTTTAGTATAGCAGCGTAGAAAGCCGCCTCAGCTGCTTGTTGACACATTGAAGTACTCTCTTGTGGCTTCTTTGATTTTGAAGCAGTTTTAGC
>NW_006916568.1:0-2113 GCF_000464535.1 Endocarpon pusillum Z07020
CCAGACTTGCTATATTTAGGTTATACTGCTTTTATTTCTAGTTTATTATACTTATGTCTCGCCTTATTATAAAGTATACTCTAGTTTTAGAGCAGGCTTTATAAGCTAGTTTATAAGGCTTAAGGCAGTAAGTAAACTAAGTATGTTTATTAAAAATTAGCTCTTGAATTACTAGGACTTAGGGTTATATAAAGCTATTAAAGAGGGCGCAGCTCTTTTGTAAGTTACTATTGCTATAGTTATATTAGACAACTAAGAGCTTATAGCTTATCTAAGCTTAAATTAGTGTTACTCACACTTATAATTATTATGCTTTTCGCCTATAATGTAGATGCGTTATTCTAATTAATAGTAAGCCTCTGCTAAAAGGAGCTTCTTGCTACCTACTTAATATAGATAGGTTATCTAATATAGTATTAGTTATTATTTATATCAAAGGACTAGGCTCTTATCCTTTTACGCAAGATTAGCGTCTACTTATTGCCTTATGCTTGTTAGCCTAGGGCTAGCTATTTCGTTTCTGCGCTTGTGCTGTGTGCTATAATTATACACATGCTATATATTTGTGCGTACAGTGCGATTTGTCTGCGCTAGATACCTTTATAGTACGATTAGTAGGACGGGTATGCCTGGCTCTGCCATGCCCTGTACTGCTTGCCATAGTTAGCATATGAGACTCTCTTAGTCATACACTCTGACGTGGCATGTTAACCTGCACATTACACGCAGTGCGCCTGCTTCCTATATACGTATTAGGTGTGACCTCACTGCTAGCACTTGAAGCATTATGTGATCTAAAGAGACTTTTCAAATGGCTATGTTTCAAATAGCTGGGCATTTACGATTAGCCCTCTGCAGAGTGCTGTATGTTACATCTCTTCTATCAGGAATCCTACTATCAGGGATCCCCTTGTCTTAATATACTCTTTGTGTGTGTCTTGCATGCATTACGTAGGCGTTCTGTAGAAGTAGAGCTATCTAATTCTTGTGATCTAGAGCCTTAGGGCAATAGATTCAGAAGCTTTATAAATAGCCTATACTAAAAGCGTATTATTAGCCTTTTTTTCTACTGCCATTAGTACTGATAAAGGTACCCCTAATATCTTGACTTAGTAGTCTTTTCTGAAGATCTTGAAGTCCTTAATAAAGGGGAGGGCCTATGCCTTATCCCTTATAGCTTCTGTTAGTAGAAATATATTAATGTCACTATTATATAGCACCTAAACTACTGCTGCTTCTAATATTATTTTCTTAACTTCTTTAAATATTTCTTTATTTAGTAACCCTTTTATTTAGGGTATATTAAAGTTCTTACTCTATTATAATGTATTTTCTCCTATCTAGGCTTTCTAGTAGCTACTTAAAAGGGATTTTCTATGCTAAGGGCACAGGAAATAAGGGCGTTAAGCCGCTTTGGGATTCGGCTATTATAGTAGCTTGCGCTGCCCTGTAAGGAGGTCGTTAGCTATATAGCTGTACTAGCATTAAGCTGTACTACTCGACACTCTTACTCGGACGTCTGGCTAGTAGGCTACGAGTTGCAGGTGACAGTAGCGCCAGAAGAATAAGAATGAAATGCTATTACTGAACATCCTTGCCCTTTGTTATTTACCTAACTAGGAGGAATATTGTAGTGATAGCATAGACTAGCTATAAGAAAAAGAAAAGTGGCGATACTGTAGTATATTAATTAAGGGAACTGATAAACAAAAATAAGAGAGAGGACTTGTTATATAGCAGGACCAAGATACACAAGGCTATAACGAAAAATATTGGATCAGGCCAAGAAAGTCGTAGATGGCGAAGAGGATCTGAATTGCCTTATAATAGCGAAGGAGAGAGCAACAACAAAGTTTAGTGAATTCTAAGTATATAGCTTAGTTATAACAGAATATAATAAGCTGCAAGTCTAATCTAAGTTAATAATAATAGTGCTATTTAAATAGTAATATTAATAGTATTATCTTTTAAGACTTATAATTTAAGCAGTTATAAATAAGTATTAAACTTGTCTCTTAATAAATCTTTTATATAATTATTAATAATTATTTTGTCTATTTAATAGTATTACAGCTTAATATCCTAATTCTTAGAGTATTTATATATAAAGTAA
>NW_006916569.1:0-19813 GCF_000464535.1 Endocarpon pusillum Z07020
AATAAAGTATTATAAATCTATAATAAAGTATTTTTTAAAATACTTATATTTAACAAAAGATATAAGAATCTGATATAAATTAGAAACTTTATCTTTAGTAAAATATTCTGATATAGATTATACTAGTAACAAGATAAATCAAAAGTCTATAATTAGTAGCGTTTTTATCCTTATAAAAGAAGCAGTATTATAACTAAGCCAAAAGTAATAATCTATGACTATATTAATAATAAAGGCTAAGTATATCAGTATATTAACTTGTTCAAAATAAGTAATCTGGCTTGCTTAATTACTCTAGGACATAGGGTTCTTATAATACTTAGGAGAAAGCTAATAAATTATGAACCTTTTAGGAGATAACTAATCTGCTTTAGCGGTTATTAAGAATCTGTATATACATAATTAATTAAAGCATATTAACATCATATATTATTATGTCAGGGACCTTATATAACACAATAAGATTAAGATTAACTATATCTTAACAGACGAGATAATAGCTAACAGACTGACTAAGCCCCTTACTAGATTACTGTTTAATAATTATGTGTCTCTACTCGGATTAACAAGGTCTTAGGACAAGTCACAAGCTGATTCAGCTTGAGGGGGAGTGTTGAGAATGCATGCTGATCAGCAGACTAGTGCAGGATTTCATGTGCTAGTGGCATAGGATATACCACGTGATCTATGCGCTAGCAGGATCTGCACTTAGTGTGCAAATACACTGTGATCTTACTCTATATATAAGTTGTGACTATTATAATAATATTAATAGCTGTTCCTAATCTGTATACCTGTTTAATAATAATAAGTAAAAACTTCTTTTAATTATTTTATATAATATTAATATAAAAGTAGAATACTATTTTTAGCTCTTAATTAATTTTTTTTAATTAGTTATTTATTAAAGAATAATATATTATAATATAAATTAATTAAGTACTTACTAATTTAAATACTCTTTTTTATAGTATAGTAGTAAATTAAGCGTCTTAATTAATAGTAATAATATTAAGTAAGCTATAGCCTCTTCTGCAGAAAACGTTATCCTAAAGGCATTTAGTCTAATCCTTAGCTAACTACGCCTTCTTCCCTATTTTAAAAGTAATATATTTCAAGAATTAATCTATAATAATAAGTATTATATTATAGCCATCCTTAAGAGGCAAATTAATAATAAAATCTATTATTAGAGAATAGAAAGATTACAAAGGCACTAGAAGTACCTTTAGTAATAATATAAAGCTTATATAGTATAGCTTATTTATTTTATAGCCTATATAATAATATATGTAATTAAGAATTTCCTTACTTATCTTAGGCTATTATAGACTTATAAGCGCTTTACGCAGTCTTATATAGCCATTATAAAGCTAATTATTATATATAGCCTTAAGTATAGCTTTTCTAAAGCTTTAAAAAATGACAAAGTATAACTTAGCTTACTATATATTAGTTTGGACTAGATTAGAGCTACTCTCTTAATAGAGTAAGGCGTAAGGCCTATTAGGCAGCTGCTAAAGGTTAGAAGCAGATAAGGGCATTGCCTAAAGCTGCTTAAATAGCTTACTAAACTTCTTCTTAACTTTTTTATAAAGCTATACAAGTTCTGTATTATTTAATCTAAGTAGAACTATATTAAAATAGGCTTATTTCTCCTTCTTAGGTTAATACTAGCTATAAAGCGTAACTAAGAGCCTAAATAAGGCATCTAGAACAATTATATCTTGACTTTCTTTATAGATAATAATTAGGTTATTCTAGTACTAACTCAGAAACATAACCTATCCTTATTAGTAAGTATTTATCTTAAGAGGAGATTATATATATAGTAATCTTGCTGCTAGAATCACTAGATTCACTTAATAATTAGTGTAAATAATAGTCTTTATTTACTTAATATAGATTTGTAGATGCTTAACTACCTATACAAGTCTAGACAGCTCTAGATCTGTTAGCTAGTAATTATATTTAGCAGATATTAAGCACTTTAAGAGAAAGATAATAGGCCTTAACATTATCTTTAAAGGCTTAAGAGAGTCTTTAGCTTTTACGCTTTTAAGTTAGTATATAATAATCTCAAAACTAAGCTCTTTTGATATATTAAGAAATATATATAAGACCTTTATAGGATCAAAATAATATAAGATATTTATAGCTTTAGTAAATTCGCTTTAAAAGTCCTAAAACATAGTTATATACTTACTCTTTTAAAGCTCTCTAAATTCCTTTACTCTGTAGCCTTTTCTCTTTTACAGCTTCTTTAATAGAGATCCCTTCTCTCTTTTAAGGCGTTAAAAGATAATTATTTTAAGCTGTTATAGCATCTTAATATATTACGCAAAATAAAGGACTTGCTAACAATGCTAGCTAATAAAGCTAATAAAGCATTTAAGGTTATAGCTATTCTTAGGGATATCCTACTTAGCTATAATTATAAGCTTCTTATTTATTATTAAGTAACCAAGTCTGTTAACAAGTTTTTTAAGTGCTACTAACTCTTAAAAGTATAGCCAGCATTAGCGAAACGTTAAAATATAGTATTCAAGTTATATAAATACTAGCTAAAAGATTCTCTTATAAAGATATTAATATTATTAATATAGATATAAATAATCTTTTATAATAATTTAATTAATAGGCGTTCAAAAGTATATTAGTTATAAATAAGAGAGTTTTTAAAGCTTATAAGAGCTATATAAAATAGCTTTAGGCCTTAATATAATATTATTACTATTTAATATTAATTATTAGGATATATAAAATACTAATAAAAGCTAGATACAAAATAATAAAAGAGATATAAGTAACTAGAGCTATAACAGTAAGGATATCCTTCTAAAAAAGCAAAAGATATATATCTAATTCTGTAATATTATTTAAAGAATATAAATCTATTATAGGCCTCGCCTTTTTAATAGCTTCTTTTAAGTTATACTTATAAACTACAAATACTAGTAAAGAATAAAGAAAATGCTTTGCTAATATTATCTAACTAAGCTAGATATTTTTGTTAAATATATTATTAATTACTTACTTTATATATAAAGCATTATAATAAGAAGATTAAGGCTTAAGATTTCGTTCTAGCTTAGAAGTGACCTTAATATATAGTTATTCATTTTCTAATTAATATGTTATACTAGATCTATTATTAAAGATGACTATAAAGCACTTTACTAGCTTTTAGAGCTACTTTTATTAATATAGAGGCAGCTTATTATTAATATGTATCTCTTAGTAAATAGAAGTAAAAGAATTAAGGACTATAATACTCTTAAGGAATTTATATTAATAACAGAGCTAATATACTTCTTCTAGTTATTCTGTATTAGTGTCCTTCGCCTTTTATATAAAGGTCTTTAAACTGCCTATATAATTTTATAACTCTTAATCTAAAAAGCTATTTAGCACCTTAGTTATCTATATTACATACGTAAAGTTTCTAGTACTAATTAACTTTACTATATTAAGTATAATGCTATACTTAATTTAATAAAGCTCAAAACCCTAATTAAAGAATATAATAGTATTCTAAGTGGCTAAAATAATTCTATCTAGTATCTTAGAATATTAGGATATAAATAAAAAGTCTGCCTTATTAGAGTAACTTATTTAGAGAGTAATTTTGCCTATAAAGTTAGCAGAAATAATATAGTCTTTGCTTATATAAATAATAAAATTAGTTATAGACTCTTAAGTAATCTAAAAGCAAATAATAGTAATAAGCTTTCTATTCTTGCTAGATTAATAGAAAGTGACTAATTAATAAGGAATGTCTAGGACTAGGTTCTAAGCCCTAATATAGTTAGTACTAATAAGTAGGCTAGTACTTAAATTATTAAAAATAAGGGCTTTTATCTTAAGCTTTAAGTAGACTTCTTAGTTACTTTAAAGGTTAAAAACAAATTTTATTAACTTAGAGACCTTCTTTCTTCCTCTAATGCCTTAGATAATTAGTTATTTAATAGTCTTAATAGTATAAGGCACATTATTAAGTAGCTTATAATTAACTGCTAAGCGACTAAAGTCATAATTAATAATAGTTATAAAGGGCTATTAAGCATTACTATTAATGCTTAGATAGGCTTTAATACAAGTCTTAGTATAATTAGTTATACTATTAAGCTACTTACCTTTTAACTTAGCTATAAGATTAAATACTATTATAGTTTCTTTAATAACGTAAGTATTAAAGAACTTAAGATAGTTATATAGTTAACTATTTAATAGAAATGTCTTCTAGCATCTTTAACAAGTGACATTAAAGTTCACTACTACCTTATCCTTACTAGTGCTAGTATTCTCTTTGCTAAAGTCCTTATTAAGTTAATCTTAATATATTATATAAGTATATTATTAGCAGCAATAATTCTTATCTGACCTATTATTAAAGGATTTGTCTTTCTTCTTAGTAATGAAAGCCTTCTTTTTATCCTTAAAAAGGTATTTAAAATTCTAGTAATTAGTCTTTAATTCTTTAGCTAAGCATTTTTAGTAAAGATATAATAGACTAGTATTAAAAGAAACCTCTCTAGCTTTAGTAAAGATGTTAAAATAATATTTAGCCTCTTCCTTACTCTTTTGCTTTATATAACCTTTATTAGTATTAAGACTATACTCCCTAATTATGCCTGTTATATAGTCTAAACACATAAGGTTAGTAGGCCTATTATAGAAGCTGTAGATCTGTCCCTTCTTGCCCTTATCTAGGTCTAGAGGAGCAGAGAGTATTATTCCGCTATATTATTCAGGCGAGTTATAAGGACCTTCTCAACAACCTTCGCTAACATGTTCTCTAAGGCAATTAGCCTATAGCTGCCGGGCAGCAAGTAGTCCTTCTTGCCCTCTTTGCGCAGGACTATTATAGTTGATTCCTTATACTGTGTTGGAAGCGTACCGCGTGCGAAGACTATGCGAATGCTATGCGCTAGTCCAGCTGCGATTTCTAGGGCGATTCCCTTAAGGACCTTATTTAGGATGCCATCCGGCCCTGCAGCCTTCCTGCTTAGGAGCTTATTAATTATCGTTAGTACAGTTATGCCAAAAAGTATCCGACCAAAACCACGTTTTTTTTACACACGCGTTTTTTTACTCCTTTTGCCAATAATAACCATGAATTAACGCAGGGCTTTAGCGCCTCTAGAAATTAACAGAAGCTATGGAAAGGAGTTATCTCCATACTAACAGGGTCAAATTTTAGCGTATAAAGCTCAAGGGCTGACAAATCAGCAAATAAGCGAGAACTTCAGCAAAACCACTGTTTTCGATAATCTTGTACAAAATCCACTACGCTATAACAGCAAAAGCTTGCCTCAAAAAGGACGACCCTACGTATTAGCCCTTGAACTTGGGGTGGAGGTTTCTCGATCTACCCTTTATCAAACACTCAAAAATGAGGGTATTACTAATTAGATCAGCAAAAAGAGACCTTTATTAACTCCTTAATTGGCTGCTAAACGCCTAGCTTGGTGTTTAAAACGAAAAGATTAGACGTGGAATGAATGGAGCAAGATAATATTTAGCGATGAATGTTCGCTAGAAAGAGGCTCTGGGGCACGACGGAATTGGGTCTTTCGTACGCCACAACAACGCTAGGAGAAGGATATAATTAATCCTTATAAGAAAGGCAAAGACATCAGTATTATGATATAGGGTGCTATTCATAGAGAAGGTTTTTTGGAGCGTGATCCTGATTCAGAGAAATCTGGATATACCGCCAACTCATATCTAACTGTTCTCCATGAGCAGATCCCTCGGATCTATGAGCCAGGTCGCAAATTCATGCAGGATAACGCCCGAATTCATACTGCTAAAAAGATTATTAATTGGTTTGAAGAGGAGGGAATAGAAGTGATGGAATAGCCGGCTTATAGTCTTGATCTCAACCTAATTAAACATCTCTAGGCGCAACTCAAGCAATGGATTAATAAGCATTACTCAGAGCTAATTAATATAGGCAAATCAGAACAGGACTATCAACATTTGTTTAGCGCTATTCATAATGCATAGGACTCAATTGGCGAAGAAGTTGTACGCAATTTGATTAAGAGCATGGATACTCGCATTAATACAGTGATATCAGCAAAGGGTTGGTACACCAGATACTGATATCTGACTTCCTATTCGGGAAAATTGGTTGGCTTCATTCCCTAGGTATTAGCATACAGTTTGAGCTATTTTTTAGCAAAATCCGTAAATTCTGAGAGTTGCTATAGTAATTTGTATGAAGGAGGTAAGAAACGTTAGTAGGGTGCGAAAGTGGGGTTGGTCGGATACTTTTAAACTAGTACTGTACTTCCTCTGCTAAGACGAAGCTATCAAGTGCTAAAGCCTGGTTTGCCTAAGTCGCGTATATAGGCTGCAGGGGGTTCGCAGGGCTTACTAGGGGTGCCGGGAAGAATTTCTCTGTTAGGATTTAGGCCTTTTTATTATCTGATATAGTCAGCTCGCCTCTCTTATTCTGCCGCAAGACAAGGATATAAGAGTCAGTGTGCGGCTTTCCTGCTACTCGCCTGCTTTACCGGGAGAGCCTCTAGAGCCTGTTGTTCCTCTGCTATTTCTTAGCATTAGTTAGATTATTAACTAGGCGTCTTTAGTTCGCTCTTGATACCTGCTGCATCTCCTTCTTTAGCTCCTTAGAAGAGTGTCTAAAGCTATAAAGGTCTCTTTGTTCATGAGTAATAATATATCTACGTCTTGCATGCTTTATACGTGCTAACAGTATACTAGCTTCAGGAGACTAACTTAGGCGTGTCCTTAGGCTTAGTCTAGCTCTAGGGCAATGTTATAGTAATAAGGTCTCTAGGGCTTCTTAGATGCTTTACAGCAGGCTCTCTGTCTAATTCTATTAAGTTTAGCGTAGTACTTCTATAAGGCCTTCTTTATCTAGCTTTGTAAGTGCAAATCGCGTGTGTTTTGCTAACAATCTTTATAGCGCTTAGATGTCCAGATCTATCCTGATAAGAATGTGATCTTATAGCAGGGCCTAGCGCTCTTCTAAGCCGCAAAAGATTACTTAATTACTTAGCGCTTATAACATGAATATAAGGTTAATTACTAAGCTGCAGGTGCCCCTCCTCTAGGTTGCCTCCCTCCTTAAGGTCAGTAGTCTAAGGTTACAGCAATTAGCTTTATTAAGCAAGTAATTCGCACTCTATTTATATATAGTACTAGTGCCTCCTTAAGCAAGGTAATAAGTATTAAAGTCTCCTAGTAATAGGACCTTTCTCTTAGCCTTACTAAGGGCGTGAGCTATATATCTTTATTTATATATATATAGTCCGCCTACTCTTAGATTATATACATTTAGAATTATTAGCTTACTATTTTAGGTAATTAGGGCTAGACTTACTATATTTAGGTTATACTACTTTTGTTTCTAGTTTGTTATACTTACGTCTTGCCTTATTATAAAGTATACTCTGGTTTTAGGGCAGGCTTTATAGGCTAGTTTATAAGGCTTAAGGCAGTAAGTAGACTAAGTATGTTTATTAAAAATCGGCTCTTAAATTGCTAGGACTTAGGGTTATATAAAGCTATTAAAGAAGGCGCAGCTCCCTTATAAGTTGTTGTTGCCATAATTGTATTAGATGACTAAGAGCCTATAGCTCATCTAGGCTTAGGTCAGCGTTGCTCGCCCCTATGATTATTATGCTTCTCGCCTATAATATAGATGCATTATTCTGATTAATAATAAGCCTCTGCTAAAAGGAGCTTTTTGCTGCCTGCTTGATGTAGATGAGTTGTTTAGCATAGCGTTAGTTATCATCTATGTCGAAGGACTAGGCTCTTATCCTTTTACGTGAGATTAGCGTCCACTTATCGCCCTGCGCTTGTTAGCCTAGGGCTAGCTGTTTTGTTTCTGCGCTTGTGCCACGTGCTATAGCTGTACACATGCTATATGCCTGCGCATACAGTACAATTCGTCTGCGCTAGATACCTTCGTAATATAATTAGTAAGACAGGCATGCCCAGCTCTGCCATGCCCTATGCTGCTTACCGCAGTTAGCACATAAGACTCTCTTAGTTATATACTCTGATATGGTATATTAACTCGCATATTACGCGCAGCGCGCCTGCTTCCTGCATGCATATTAGGTGTGACCTTACTACTAATACTTAAAGCATTATATAATCTAAAGAGACTTTTTAAACAGCTATGTTTTAAATAGCTAGGCGTCTACAATTAGCCTATAATTTTATTATATTATTCTATGTTAACTAAGGTAGCTTTTCCTTATAAAATAGTATAATACAGAGTTTACATCCCTCTACTAGGTCTCTGCCACGCTTTCTGGCATCTACTATTCAAGGCGAGATGCTTCAGGGTTTAGGTAGACAAAGCCCTTACCTACGCTCTAATTGTAGTTTACTCCTTAAGCATATAATACTAGTATCCAGCTAGAATAATATCGCTTTAACTTGTATACAAAACGCACACTCCTTATAGGCTCTCAATATAAGTAAGATAGCTAGCCCAGACTCTTTATATACTAATATGTGTATACTGTCCTCTCAGGCTATACAGACAGTCTCCTTAGTGGCTGCCATTATATATTACGCCCTACATTAAGCCTAGAAGGCTCTTTACTTCGCGTTATCTGTAAAAGTCTTCTTTATATAGACTAATTATGTCTTATAAGCGACTTACTTAATATGCGCATGCTAGCTGTATATTAATTCCTCACTTACTAACTAAGCTTATATCCCTGTCATCTTAACAGATGCCCTTATATAATACGCCTATAGTCACACTTTAATAAGTTTGTACAAGCTTATTCTGAGTAAACTAGTATCCTTAACTGCCTATAATTCTGTATAGTCGTTTATATAGGATGATTCGCCTATAATTCCTAAGGGTAGCTTATAGCTCTAGCCTTAATAAGGCTTATAAGTCTTAATAAGTTTATTTATATTAAAGACTATAAGCCTTAATAACTTTTTACTAGTAAGTTACTATATTTATACGCGCAATACGTAATCTTAGGAAGTGACAAGTATAGGAGTGTCTTATCTCTCAAATAAAATAATATTACATCCACTAATAATAGAGTTAGTTTCAGGTTTAAGTACAAGTCAAATACTTAAGAGTCAGATAGTTTTCGTAAGCTAATTCCCTTAGTTTAATACACGCAGGCAACTCGCGTATGTAACGCACGCGTTTACTTATACTGCCATCTAGATTTCGTTTAGTTTTATCACTATAGTGATTACTTATACTAGATATTACAAGAAGATAGAAATCCATATTCTAGCTGTCTAAATAACTAATAGCTGCTTAGTACAAGCTTACTAAGGATATACTTAATATATAAGCATACTTTATTAAGATTATATAAATATAACTTATAACTTTAGAAGCTTTAGATAATCTTAATAATTACCTACTAAAATATAAGGAATTTAAAGAGTTATTTAAGAAAGACAAAAAAAGTATAACCTTATCTAAATATTAATCTTAAGACTATAAAATATCTTTAGAACTTAAAACTAAATTAATATTTAAACTAATATACTAACTTTTAAAAAGAGAATTAAAGGAAACAAAGAAATACTTAAATAAAAATTTAAAGAAAGGATTTATTAGACTTTTAATATCAATATTATTTGTACTAAAATTTAATAAAAAGTTTAGATTATATATAAATTATAAATAACTAAATATAATTATATCCTGCGAATCACAGGCTTTATACTGGCTAATCAAAAGTATATAGTGCCCTGCTAACCTAGCTTAGGACTAGAGTAATCAGATTTACTTTGCTTTCTTTTTATAATTAAAAGGATTATAAAAAAAAGAGTCTAGGAGTATTAAGACTAGTCTTAGGAAAACAGAGTACAAATCTGCAGAATTACTAAGCTTTTCCCTGATATTTTTCCTGTAAATCACAGGCTTTATACTGGCTAATCAAAAGTATATAGTGCCTTACTAACCCAGCTTAGGACTAGAGTAATTAGATTTAATGCCTTTCTTTTTAAACGCTAAGTACCCTTTATGCCTAGCCCTTGCTGCAGGTGCGGGTTAGAGACTATGATAGTACAGCACGTCCTCCTCTTCTGCCCTATATAGTCTCAGCTCTGGAAACGCGTCTTAAGTGACCATCTATTCTCTAACATGCGGAAGCTCCTTAATAGTCATAAAGGAGCGACCCAGGCTATTCGCTTCATCCTTCAGACTAACCTGCTAGCCTAATTCTCCCTGGTCGCATATAACTTGTAGGCAATATGCCCTTAAGTCATTTGACTTTACTGTTCTCCTTTATTGACTCCTTTCTGCAGTTACATAGAGCCCTTAAAGCTTACTTTGAGTATACTATCTCCTTAATCATCATTTATTCTATAGCCTTTTATATAGTTAGGCCTATATAGATTTATATAGTAAATCTGAAATAGGTTAAAGAGGAAAAAAAAAATAAAAAAAAAAATATAATTATAATTAAGAATTAATATATATTATTACTTATCTTAGAACTTTATAATAAAATTTGTAAAACAAAATAATTTATAACGCTTAACTTATAAAGAATATATAATTTTCTACTTATAAAGACTCTTCCTTTATATAATACAAGCTAGAAACCTAATTATGCTTACACAGTCAGAGCTAATTAAGTTACAACTAAGTCGTAGCTGTTATAAAGCAAGGATATTACTAAATCAGATAGCAAGGCAGTCACTTTTAGGACATAGCTACTGCGAAACAGAGGACTACAGTCAAACTGAATGCGAAAACCACTTAAATACCTTATACTGTATACAAAACGGACCGAAATTAAAGCCTACACTTGATGAATATAAAGACTATAGGATATATAAGGCACCTCTAAAGCAGAGTCAGAGATTTCATTAGTTGCTTAAATAAGCTAAATTATTATCACCATCTGTTAAGAGAACTAGGATACCTTATTAATTAAATCTAAATCTATTAAAGAAGAGAAGCAGGAAAGCGTTAATAAATAACAGACGAGACAACAACAATGTTTAAGGGTTAGGAGAAGGTCTGAACAGACTAGACGAATTACCTAAGGCTTCACCGCCTTAGACGATCAGAAGTTGCGGAACACTACAGATTAGGACTACAGTCAACAGAGGAGGAGGGCCTAATAGGTGTATATAAAGAGGACTACAGTTGTAAGTAGAGTAAGAAAAAGAAGATCTGTTTTAATTAGTAGATAGAAAACGTTATTATATAACTGCTAGCAAAAGCTATATAAAGGTAACGCCTGCAAGACACAGTCAGTCTATATAAGGAGATCTATATAAGTAACGCGAAATAGTTAATAACTATAAGGCATAGCATATAATAGTAGTGATAGCGATACTGTCTATATAGCCTAAGAGGACGAATACGTATGTTAGTCTATTTATTAATAAAGCGTATAATATATTAATATAATATTTATAATAAGAATAGGCTTAAGGAGCAAACTATAGTTAGAGCATAAGGGATGGTTTAGGCGGCCTAAACTTTAAGTATATAATAAGAAGGTAAGCCGTATAAAGACAAAAGTCTGAACAGACGTATAAGAAAGCGTGATAAAGACTCTATAAGGAGATATAAACTCTATATTATATTATAAGTAGCTAGCTATAAGTATTATAATAAAACTATGGCTATTACTCTCTCTCCTTACCCCTTTTCTCTTAGCTATCTGCGCGCACCTTTATATAGCCCTACATAATCCATCTCTAGTTAAGACTAGACTAAAGAAAATTAAAGCCCTCATCTTAGGCATTAACTAGAAAGTTACCCCTAGTCCTATAAGTTACACATGAGCAACTTATACCAGTCTTACAGGCACTATTATCTCTTATATACCCGCCTAATCAGAATCTTCTCACACTAATAACTAAATCCTAGTCAAGGTTTCCCTAGAAGATGCCTACTTACTTAAACCCTTTTCCTCTAGACAGATTATAAAAAGGCTATAGATAAAAGGAAACGACCTTACTGATGCCCCTAATATAGTTGTAGTTAAAAAGCTGTTAAGTAGCAACCTTATACTTTAGGCTAAAGACGTCTTAGCTAAGACACGCCTATAATCAAACCTTAACTAGACTAATAGGATCTATTTATTAGCTAAGGTCTATATCTAACTCTTTACTATACTTATTCATAGTGTTAGTACTGCTAGAAAAGAAGAATACAACCTTAACCTCCTAGCTAGAAATATTAAGGCTAAGAATAAGAAGCTTTATCCTGGCCTTTTAATTAAAAGAGCCTCCTAGCTTAAGAGGCTTGATTAATCTAAGGCTTTCTCCTTAATTATTAAGATTATATACACCTTAGATACAAACTACATAATTTCTAAAGGGGTTATTTTATAATACGAGATTAAGACTATAGAGCTATTTAATAAAAAAAGCTGTATTATCTAATACTATAACTATTAAAGATATAATAGCCACACTAGCATTTTATACAAGAATAAGATATAATGCAAATATTATAAACTAGGCTATAAAATGCAAGACTATACTCCTTCGTCTAACTTATAAGTTATTTATAGGCGCTGCGCTATATGCTCTAGCAGGAACTATAAAGCATGATTATTCACCTGCCTGGCCTAGATTAAAGACATAGAACGCACTATTATTATAAGAAGCTAGAAACTATTCTTTTACTCTTCTTCCCCCCTCTCCTCTTCCTCCTCTCCTTCCTTTATCTTCTTATTTATTCTTAGCTCTTAAACATCTAACTATAGCTGCCCTCTAGTATCTTATATAAGAATAAGGTAAAATACGGACACTACAGACTAGGCTACAAAATACAAAACTACACTCTTTTATCTGACTTATAAGCTATTTATAAGCGCTATATTATATGCTCTAGCAGGAATTACAAAGCATAATTATTTGCCTGCCTAGCCTAGATTAAAGATGCGGAACGCGCTACTATTATAAGGAGCTAGAAACCGCTCTTTTACCCTTCTCCCCCCTTCTTCTTTCCCTCCTCTTCTCCCCTTACCTTCTCATTTATCCCTAGCTCTCAAATATCTAATTATAGTTACCCTTTTGACTCAGGATCACTTACAGAATAGACCCTTGTAAAAGGAGGCAAAAAGAGAAAGATAGCCTGTTCTATAAGCCGCCTAGCTAAAGCGGCCACTATTAATATCAACTTTAAGGCGATTTACTCCTTTATCTCTCTAATCAAGATCTTAACTCCTTCTAGCTAACTATAAACCTTAGGCACTATACCCCTTAGCATATTACAAGCTATTAATATAATACCTGCTTACGAATTATAAGCGTTCCTTAAGATAAATATAAAGGACTCTAATATTAAAGTTACTTACTCTTAATCCTCCTAATAATATATACTTTCCAAGTTCTTTAATATAATATTAATAAATCTAGACTAAAAGTCCTTAATTAATGCGTATAATATAGTAGTAGTCTAGGAATTATAGCGTAACCCTGTTAGTAGCGCTATTTATAACTTGGCTAATAGCAAGTTTTACCTAATTAATCTAAGAGCTAAGGAATTAAGAATATACTACTATATAAATAAGAGGATCTTAATAGATTCCTAAACAGAACTCTTTTACTCAGATGATCTAGTTATAGTTACTTTACGAATTATAAGTAACTTATATATAATTAATATTCATAACTATTATAACCTCTCTTCTATCTACTATAGTAATATTAAGAACTGTAACACGCTTAATACGCTCTTCTAAGCCCTTAGCATGCTAGGAGAGCATATCCTTTTAGGCGACTTTAATCTATATTACCTGTTTTAATATAGTCCTTCTTATCTATATTAACATCTTTTCTCTAATATACTACTAAGTTATATATATAATATAAGCGTCTTACTTGCGCTCTTCCTTAGAACTATTACTAAAGACATTTACTTAGGATGATCTGCCTAAAGAATTACTATTAATCTTATCTTTTTTATAGACTTCTTACTAAATCAATTAATAAGCTATAAAATTACATCTAAATTAAAATAAGAGTTAGATTACCTCTTAATCTTAACAGAATAGGAATAATAAATTGCCCTTAAATTATATTTTATTTATAAGTAAAGAGTATAAAAGGAGATAAACTAAAAAAAGTTCTTAGACTTATTAGATAAAATATTAGCCCTTTTTTATTTTCTTTCTTTTTATAATAAAGAAGAGATTAATAGATATATTAATATACTAATAAACTTAATGCTGCGCCCTAACTTATTCTTAAAATTATACTAGACTGCAGAGTACTCAGAGGTTGCTTATTCTTAAAATTATATTAGATTATAGAGTACTTAGAGATTATTAAGCTCTCTTAAAGATTATATTATTATTATAATATCGCTTATACAGAACAAGCCTAGGAGGCATTTACTAAAGCCTGCAATAAGAAGGGCAACATAATAATTAAAGCTAAACATATAAAGTTCAGATAATATATATAAAAAGCAGGTAAATTATAGAGAAAGCTATAGCGGATTACTAAGTAAGCAAGATAATAATCTCAGGGGATCTTTACATAAGCCTTATTCCCTACTCTTTATAGAAATAAAGTAACTGCCTTAAAATCTAAGGCAAAAGCTAAATTACTCTGTAACTGCTACTTCTCTTTGCCTTCTTAAGTAGATTTTTCTAATATTTAAAGCTTTATTTACTCAGAACCTATAGATATTCCGCCTAAACTAATATAATTAGAGATTATATAAGTTATCCTAAAATCTAAAAAGAATAATGCCCTAAGGCCTAATAATATTCCTAACTAGATCATCTATATAATTATTAATAAGTAACTAGAGCTACTTACTTGCCTATTTAGTATATGCTATCATTTAGGAGTCTACCTCTTAGCCTTTAAACATGCTACTATAATTATTATTTACAAACCTAGAAAATCTGACTACTCTAACCTAAAAGCTTATTACTTTATTATCCTCTTTAATACACTAGGTAAGGCATTAGAAGCAATAATTACAGAACACATTTAATTCACAGTTAAAAAGTACTCTCTTTTCTTAGACACTTAAATAAGAGCAAGGCAAATAAGAT
This sequence comes from Endocarpon pusillum Z07020, assembly GCF_000464535.1. Classification (NCBI taxonomy): domain Eukaryota; kingdom Fungi; phylum Ascomycota; class Eurotiomycetes; order Verrucariales; family Verrucariaceae; genus Endocarpon; species Endocarpon pusillum. The sequence continues at coordinate 15,015 of NW_006916569.1, forward strand.
TCACTGAAATAGCCCTTTAACTAATCACTAATAAAATCTATACTATATAAGAGGCTAAACGCTACAGAGTAGCTTTATTACTTAACCTTAACATCTTTAGTACCTTTAATTACGTTTCTTACAAAAGACTTATTTATAACCTTTGAAAGAGACGGATTCTCTTAAAGATTACTAACTAGGTTAAGAACTTCCTTTAAGATAGAGAAACTAAGGTCCGCCTTAGCTAATTCATACTAGAAAATAACAGAATATTTATAGGCATCTTGTAAGGCTCTTGTATCTCTTTAATCCTTTACTTATTCTATAATGCCGACCTCCTTAATATATACAAGAACGTATTGCTTTATATAAGTGTTACATACTTTGTTAATAATATTAACATCCTTATATATAGTTTAAGCATAGAGCAGAACTACAGAAACCTTAAATATATATACCTTATATGTAAGTTATAGATAATCTATTACAGGTCCTTCTTTAATCTATCTAAATATAACCTAATCTACTTCTCTTATACGCCTAAGAGATTTAATATACTAGCTAAACTATTACTACCCTTTATAAATGCAAGCCTTAACCTTAAGTTAGATATCAAAGTACTTAGAGTCTAGCTTAACCTAGCGTTATAATAGAAACCTTACCTCTACATAATTAAAGCGCAGGCGGTTTACTACTTAAGCGCCTTAAAAACACTATCCGGCTCTACTTAGGGCTCCTCTGTCTCCTTAGGGCTCTAGATATATATGTTAGCTACTTAACTAGCGCTACTTTATAGCTGTAACACCTAGTACGCCCTAAAGGATATAATAAGGCATAGAAAGAGCATTAAAAACAAATTATAAGCTATCTAAGAACACTATCTTTAGGCTATTATAGAAGCCTATAAAGCTACTGCTATATAAGCGCTTAAGATTAAAACGTTTACTCCCTTAATACATCTTTATATAGAGATGTTTATAGCTAACTTAACTTGCTATATATTAGTAATAGACCTTTATAGCATGATTAAAACTATAGTAAGCTACATCTATTAATAAGGTTAAGACAGCAAGAGCAGACAGGCTAAGCCCTTTATTACCCCTTTTTACTTACTAAAAGAATAAATAAAAAGTTATATAAATAGTCCATCTTGTCTTAAAGTAAGGAATCCAGGTACTAACCCCTTATAATACGTCCCTCTTAATATTAAAATCGCCTCCTTAAAAGAGATAGTAACTCAGCTATATATATATAACTTATATATACTATCTATATATATATATTATAATAATAGTAATTAGAATAATAGGATCTTAGCTATAACTATAGGTGTAATTATACACCTTTGTTGCGCCTTAGGCACTATTAGTAATGCATAAATATTTTATAAAGAACTTACTAGCATTCTTTTTGTACTTAAGCTTCTCCTAATCTGCTTTAATTCCCCTTTATCTAATTATATAGCTATTATTTACTTTGATAATTAAGTAACCTTATAGTTTTTCTTAAAGAGTAATCTGACTTACTCTTAATTACTCTTTAAAAATATTTATTTAACTATTAAGGAGCTTAGGCAGAAGAAAATCTTAACTAAACTATAATGGCTATCTAGATATAAAGAGATTAGAGGCAACAAAATAACAGACAACTACACTAATAAAGTAATAAGGGCTATAGGCCTTCTCTAAGAGCTTATAACTTGCTTCCTCTTTGTAATTAAAAGGATTACAAAAAGAAGAGTCTAGGAGCGCTAGGACTAGTCCTAGGAAAACAGAGTATAAATCTGCGGAATTACTAAGCTCTCCCCTTACATTTCTCCTGCAAATTGCAGGCTTTATGCTTGCTGACTAAAAGCATATAACGCCCTGCTAACCCAGCTTAGGACTAGAGTAATCAGATTTAATGCCTTCCTCTTTAAACGCTGAGTACCCTTTGTGCCTAGCCCTCGCTACAGGTACAAGTTAGGGACTATAACAGTGCAGCACGTCTTCCTCTCCTGCCCTATATAGTCTCAGCTCTAAAGATGCGTCTTAAGCGACCACCTGTTCTCTGACATATAGAAGCTCCTTAATAGCTATAAAGGAGCGACCCAGGCTATTCGCTTTATCCTTTAGACTAATCTACTAGCCTAATTCTCCCTAGTCGCATATGACTTATAGGTGATACGCTCTTAAGTCATCTAACTTTATTATTCTCTTTTATTAACTCTTTTCTACAGTTATATAGAGCCCTTAAAGCTTACTTTGAGTATATTATCTTCTTAATCGTTATTTACTTTATAGCCCTTTATATAGTTAGGCCTATATAGATTTACATAGTAAATCTAAAATAGGTTAAAAAGGAAAAAAAAAAAATATATATATATATATAATTTAGTTAGAATAAAGAAAAAAGAGAAATAAAAGACTATATTTTATATATAATATAACTATTATAAATATTTTATTATATTATTTAGGTTAATAAATATACTTATAATATTTTAAGCTTTAATTAATAATGTTTTAAAAGAATTTTTAGACATCTTTGCTATAATATATCTTAATAATATTTTTACTTTTAATAAGCTTATATTAAGTAGTTACTCATTATTTAAGCAGCTAAAATATAGATTTCTATCTTTTTGTAATATCTGGCGTGAGTACTTATATAAGAGCGCTACATGTTACAGCACTGCCTTATATAAGGAAACTAAGCGAAATCTGTAGCCTCGTATGTAAAACGTGTGTGCCAGCACACGTTAAGCTGTGACCGCAAATTAAGAGACACTAGCTTTTGAAAACTACCTGACTCTTGCGTATCTGACTCATACTCAGATCTAAAGCAGCTCTTACAGACTATAGATATAATATCATTCTATTCAAGAGACAGGACACCCTTATACTTGTCCCCTTCTGAGTTTGTACAGCGTGTGCAAGTAGGCAGCGTGTATAATAAGGAGAGGGAAATCTTTTAATATAGACAAATTACTAATATTTAGTAGAACCTTGTTAAGGCTTAAAGCCTCCTATATAAAGAAAACCTTATTAATACCTCCGGATCCTTATTAAGGCGCAGCTATAAACGACTATAAGACACAGGTACACTTTAGAGTACTTTACTCTGCAGAAACACAGACAGTTTATAAATAAGAGGAACTCGGAATAAGTTATATAACATAAAGCGCTTATACAAAGAGCCTTATTAAGGCTAAAGGAACCTTGTTAAGTATATAGCTATAGACATCTTCTTTAGAGATATAGAAAAGCTATTATATAAGAGATAATAAAGCGGTATAATAGTATCTATTAAGTTATAAAAGACACAAGTTTAGTTAGTAAATAAAGATATATATATAGTTAACTTGTATATATAATACAAATTACTTGCGAGATATAGTCAGTCTATATAAAGAAGACTTTTATAGATAATATAAAGCAAATAGTCCTTAGATCAGATGTAGGACATAATATATAATAATAGTCATTAAAGAAACTATCTATATAGCCTAAGAGGACAAAAGCATATATTAGTATATAAAGAGTCTAGAATAACTATCTTACTTATACTAGAAGCCTATAAAGACTATATGTTTTACGTATAAATTAAAGTAATATTATTCTAGTTAATAGCTAGTACTATATATTTATAAAGTAAACTATAACTAGAGTGTAAGCTAAGACTTAAGTTACTTAAACCCTGAAGTATACTTTGAAGACAAAAGTCTTTATTATAAAGATAAAGTAAGTCTAAGATGTATAGGAAAGCGTGATAAAGGCCTTATAAGAGGATGTAAACTTTACATTATATTAGTTAAATAATATAATAAAGTTATTAGCATTTATTAACCCTTATTAAGGCTTATAGTCTTCAGTATAAATAAACTTATTAAGACCTATAGGCCTTGTTAAGGCTAGAGTCATAGGCTATCCTTAAGAATTATAAGCGAATCATTTTATATAAATGACTATATAAAATTATAAGTAGTTAAAGATACTAGTTTACTTAGAATAAGCTTGTATAAACTTATTAAAGCGTGATTATAGGCGTATTATATAAGGGCATCTATTAAGATGATAAGGATATAAGCTTAGTTAGTAAGTAAGGAATTAGTATATAGCTAGCATATATATATTAAGTAAGTCGCTTACAAGATATAGTTAATTTATACAAAGAAGACTTCTATAGATAATGTGAAGCAAAGAGCCTTCTGGGCTTAATATAAGGCGTGGTATATAATAGTAGCCACTAAGGAAACTATCTATATAGCCTAAGAGGATAGTATATATGTGTTAGTATATAAAGAGTCTAGGCTAGCTATCTCACTTATACTAAGAGCCTGTAAGAAGTATACATTTTATATATAAGTCAAAGCGATATTATTCTAGCTAGATACTGGTACTATATGCTTAAGGAGTAAACTATAATTAGAACGTAAGCAAAGGCTTTGTCTACCTGAACCCTAAAGCATCTCGCCTTAAATAGTAGATGTTAGAAAGCGTGATAGAGACCTAGTAAAGGGATGCAAACTCTATATTATACTATTTTATAAGGAAAAGCTACCTTAGTTAATATAGAATAATATAATAAAATTGTAAGCTATACGTTGACCCTTATATCTCTGTCTTATAGCGGAATAAGAGAGGTGAGCTAACTATGTTAGACAACAAAAAGGCCTAAATCCTGGCAGAGAAATTCTTTCCAGCACCCCTAGTAAGCCTTGCAAATCCCTTGCAGTCTATATGCGCAACTTAGGCGAACCAGGTATTAGCACTTGATAGCTTCGTCTTAGTAAAGGAAGTACTAGTAATAATTAATAGGCTCCTAAGCGGGAAGGCTGC